>NC_056733.1:1633299806-1633340485 GCF_019279795.1 Protopterus annectens
CAGTAACAGGAACAGGCAAGCAAAAACTGAGGGTAATGCTACTCAATATTAGAAGTCTAAGCCTCAAAATGCACTCACTCGAGGCACTCCTTAAAATGGAGAACATTGAAATCTGTGCAGTGACAGAGACCTGGTTCAAAGCTCCAGAGAGCACCCCTGCATTACCAGGCTATAATTCATACCACACCTTTTGGCCACCTAACCTGGACTGAAACACTAAAGGTGGAGGCATGTCCATATTCATTAAGGATATCCACACCTCCAAGCTAGTTGCTCAGCATAATGCATCCGAGATTATCCAAGTTCAACTAACTCTGGGCAAGAACGCAATCCAGATTGTAGCTTGCAACAGACCCCCCGCCATGCCCCATGATTCCCACTCCTCTTTTCTTGATATACTGGAAAATATTAGGGTACAACCCAATACCCTAATAATGGGTGATTTCAACTACCCCACCATTAACTGGAAAAACTACTAATGTACCAACTTTTTTGCTCAACGTTTTCTGGAATTCATCAATTCAAACGCCTTGGATCAACTTATCCACACCCCCACCAGGGGCAGCAATATCCTAGACCTGGTCATCACCAACATGGGGGACCGGTGTTCCACACCAGAGGCCAATTCCTTGTTGGTCAGATCCAACCACAAGCTAATCACCCTAGACATTCACATCCCACTCCCAGCCCCCATTAGGAAAACAACCGTAAAAAAATTCTCCAAAGCCAACTTCACGCTTCTGAATACAGAAGTGGCAAACTTCACAACAACCATGCAGATGGACAGTAGAGGTATGACTGCTGAATCCTACACAAATGCACTTTATAAGCACTTACACGAGTGCATGAATCATGCTATCCCTAACAGAACCAAGATGCTATCCTCCAAAAAAAGGAAAACAATCTGGTGGTCTTCTGCCATAAACAAACTCTACAACAGAAGAAAGAAACTGTTGCAAAAAAGAGTAAAATCCCATGATTAGAGGAACTCCTTGATCAGCCTCAGTAAGAAGCTGAGATCCCTCATAAAATCCTCCAAAGCTAGTTATGAAAACAAACTTGCCACTGATTCTAAAGACAACCACAAAGCATTCTATAGCTATGTCAAGAATCTCAATGGCAACACTCAGATCTGCTCTCAGTTACAGTACAATGGCACTAAATATACAGAATCAACTGATATTGCCAATATCCTGGCAGATAGGTTCAGTGCTAACTTTACCCCCCTCTCACCCCCTAAAGGGCCCACCTCTATACCGGAAGAATGCAAAGTTCCTGTAATCATGGCTGCACAGGTAAAAACCTCACTCTCCAACCCAAGAACACAGCATCCATGGGACCTGACAACATCCCAGGCTGCCTTCTACATGAACTACAGAATGAACTGGCACCCCACCTAAGTACCATGTTCAGTCATAGCCTCACCTCAGGCTTTGTGCCAATGGAATGGTGCACCGCGACGGTTATCCCACTCCACAAAGGGGGAGCCATGACAGACCCCGGGAACTACTGCCCCATTAGCCTGACGAGCCTGGTCTGCAAGGCCATGGAACGTATCATCATGAAACTCATAAACAAAGACATTGGAGATCTCCAAACACTGGACTCCACACAGTTCAGGTTTGTAAAAGGCAGATCATGTCTCCTAAACCTGATAGACTTCTTTGAAGCAGTCACCAAAACCATAGATGAGATCTAGATCTCGCCAAGGTGTTCGACACTGTCCCCCACTCTGGAATTATAGATAAACTCACTAAACTAGGTATAAATCCCTATGTCACAAGATGGGTTGCCAACTGGCTAACTGACAGAACCCACACTATGAAAGTAACAGACTCCAAATCTGACTTCAGACCAGTGACAAGTGGAGTTCCACAGGGTTCAGTCCTGGGTCCTCTCCTGTTTGGTATCTACTTCTCTGATGTACAGGCTAACACAGAAGGTCTTTGGCTAACTAAGTTCGCAGATGACTGCAAACTAGGAGCCATAACTGAAATTCCTAATGATGTGGACATCCTACAAAAGGGCCTCACTGAGACAGATGCCTGGTGTCAAACCATGGCCTCAAGCTCAATGCCAAAAAGTGCATTGTCATCCCCTTTGGTAAAAGCTCTGTACCCATGAGCTACCACATAGGTGGTAGTCTACTTAACACTGAAAGTGCGATAAGAGACCTTGGGACACAGGTGGGCAGTTGTCTCTCCTTTGATAATCACATCGCCACAGTGGTCAAGAAATCCTTCTATGTGGCACACCTCATCACAAAAGGTTTCTCATCCAGAAAAAAAAGGTCATTGTTCCCCTCTATTCATCACTCATTAGATCCATTATAGAGTACAATGGTTGGTGGTATGTACCTCACAAGACATCTACAACAACTGGAAAGGCCACAGAAATACCTCACAAAGAGGATTACTGGCCTCAAACAGATGCCCTATTCAGACCGTCTCAAAAAACTCCAGCTTTACTCCATCGCATATCGCCTACTCAGAGGTGATCTCTGCCTAACATACAAAGCTATATCAAACCCAGAGCTGTTGGACATGCTCCACTTCCCTCCGAACAATATGCTCTAGAGACCTACACCTTGTCACCACAATAAATAGAACATGCTGGAGGGATAGATTCCTGTCCCAGAGACTTCCCATACTCTGGAACAGACTACCTATCTATGTCAAACAGAGCTCTTCATTAGCACTCTTCAAGAAAAATCTTGATAATTGGATGGGTAATAGGAAATTCACTCTGGGGATTACTTCTGTGGCTCTGCTTGACAGGGGCACAGGAAAATAATTTTCTTGGGTGGTAAAAGCCAGGGTACCTTTTTGGCTAGGCTTGTATAGGCCCTAGGGCCAATAGCCTAGTACCTACCTATGAACGTATGCTGATGGTGGTGGAGAGTTCAAACTATAAAGATTGGCTTTTATTAATTAAATAATTACAGTGTGGTGTCATGAACTCATAAAATATTTAGCAGTGAGGCTAAGCACTGAGTCTGACCATATATGTGGCAGTAGTGGACATATATACAGAAACAGTATTCGTAGTGGCAGTCATTTGCATGCATCTGTGAAAATGCAGACAAAAGGGGACATATGCTTCCTAAGTACTGCTGGGTTCCCATTAGGCACAGAGTTAGAATATTGCAAATGATGAGACACAAACTAAGGCCAGAAACATTTTCTTATAGTCAACACTGCACACCTGTATAATACACATTCTTTAGCAATAATGCAACCTGAAAGTCCAGGAAGCAGAAAAATTAGTTAAGGCATGGAGGGGAGACTTTCCTTAGTGGGCTAATGACCTATGGGAATCGGGAGGTAAGGGAAGACCTATGAGATAGGCATGCACATCATTATAATGACTATCTGATGGACAATGATAGGATTTAGTCTTTTTCAAGACTCAGATTACATTTAGGATATAAGTGGATGGCTGACTATGATATCCTCGATAAGGCCAAAAGGTACATGATGTCTAAAACATGTGCCTAGATTCTGGGGAATCTTTAGATTCGAGTGACAACCTGTGACAAATAACTTAGGTTACATCATAATGGCTGGACAGATGTAATTGACCTTCATCTCTAGCCACATCAATAAGGATATGTTGTTATGGTCCTCTATACCTGTGACCAGTTTAGCTCTTTTATCAGCTTTTGCCTGGCATTTCCTCTCTTTTCCAGTAATACCTGTATCTTTGCCAAGTATGAATTCAGGCCACCCAGATTACTGCTGAAAAAGCATGGAAGAGAAGATTGAAAATGAGGATCTCGTGTTTGCATCTCATCCCATGCTGTATGCCCTCACCAGGGAGATGGGGCAAGTTTTCTGTAACATCCGGGGAAAGGGAATTGCTCTAAATATTTCAGTTTGTCTCTTGGAAATTCTTTTACAGAAGAAGATTACATTCTGTCTGATTGGCCTTTTCTTTGGTATCTCCTGATGTTGGCAAGAAAAGGCACAGCAGATGTGTGAAGAAGTGAAGGTTCTGGGTGTGCATGAATGGTGATGTCTGCTCCTATAGCATTATTTACAACAAATGCATTTAGCTTGTATTAAGGAAACTTGATGGAGGTAGTTTTAAAGACTAATTATATTTTTTCAAGGGCCTGTATTATAGACAGATGAAGGGTATAGCAATGGGGGTAGCATGTGCCCCCATTTTTGCGAATCTGGTCATGTCATTTTGGGAACAGGAATTCCTAATGAAAAGTTCTTATGAAACTGACATTGTGCATTATACTAGATTCCTGGATGACCTGAGGAACTGAGCAATGATTAATAGAACTTTTAGAATATATAAATAAGTTAGTTGAATTTTTTAAATTTACTTATGAGTACAATAAGGTAAAAAACACCTATCTGGATATTAACCTATGCATTGACACAAGCAACTAAATGTTTATCACTAGTATCTACAGAAAATCTACCTTTTTCAATTCATATTTGGAGTATACCAGCAGGCACCTGCACCATCAAAAGAAATCTGTAGTCAAGGGTCAATTGGTGCGGGCAGCCAGAATAGTCAACCAATATGAAGATTTTTTTATGTGAGGTGGATTTCATATTGCAGATGTTTAGGCAGAGGGGTTACCCAAATAACATGTTATCAGCTATATCCACAGAGGTTAGAAATAAGTGGAATATGGGAATGTATAAGCCCATTTTGGATTATGCAAACAATGTTTATTCAGGGGGAGCAGCTTCAGTGGTGGGCCACACAAATAATACCAATGTATGCATGAGTTTAATAATAACATACAACAGTGAAGCCAGTATTATATGTGATATTATTCAAAGAAATTTGGAGATATTACAATTTGATGAGAATATTGCACAGAAGGTGGGTAGAAATCCCAAAATAGTATATAGGAAAGACAGATCTTTCAAGAACATTTTAGAAAGGAGGGTTGAGAAGGTAACAGTTAACAGAGCCATGGGTAATTTCAAGTGCAATAGTTGTATGTACTGTTCATTCATTTTGGAAACGGAAAGATTTTAAGTTAAATGGAAGAACAATATGTATAAATGGACATTTTAACTGTAATTCCACCAATGTGTCATATATGGCTAAATGTCAGGACTGCCCCGTATTTTATATTGGGAAAACCTGTAGGAAATTTAAAGTGAGGATATGTGAACATCTAGGTGACATAAGGAATAATAGAATCACAAGTCCATTGTACAGACATATACATAGAAATGTAGGACATAAGTTTAAAGTTATGGTGGTGCAACAGCTGCAAAAAGATGTGCAGGGAAGAATATTAAATGTGCATCTCAATATTATGGAATTAAAATGGCAACAGTTTTTAAATGCTTCTTATTACCCTGGAATAAATTAAATGATTCGTATTTCTAGTATTTTAAATTTGCGTAATATTTTGGGGTAATGAGGGACATATAAATTATGTTGGTTAATCCAACATTATATATATATATATATATATATATATATATATATATATATATATATATATATATATATGTTGGTTAATCCAACATTATATACATATATATATATATATATATATATATATATATATATATATATATATATATATTTTTTTTTTTTATATATATTAGTTATATATAAAAATAATGAAGTTTCATGGTAAAGTTTTTAATTACAATTTGAGAATGTGTTTTGTCTGTTTTAAATGCACTTTTAAATGTATTACTTGATGTATTTTTTGATGGTTTTAATAATCAGTGACTTAATTGTTTAATTAGGGTGGAGTATAAAAAGAGCTGGGTGTTTGTTTTTTCATTGTTCTGAGGAAGTCCCTTTAGTGGGGAAGAAAGCCCTCAACATATTGGAATAAATTGTGGTTCACAAGGTGGTTAGTCTGTTCTTTTTGGCTTCTGATTACTTGGTATTTTTTTTTTTTCTTATGGCCTTTCTGTAGGATGTCAACATCACTTGGGGAGTTAATAGTGGCTCCCAACTTGAAATCGTCTGCGAACTTTGTCAGCCAAAGTCCCTTTGTGTTGGCCTGGACTTCAAAGAAGTAGATACTAAACAGGAGAGGACTCAGGACCGATCCCTGTGGGACTCAACTCATGACTGGTTGGCAGTCTGACTTGGAGTCAGCTACTTTCACAGTGTGGGTTCTATCTGGGAGCCAGTTTGCAACCCACCTACTGATATAGGGGTTGATGCCTAGCTTAGTGAGTTTTTCTATGATTCCTGAGTGGGGAATGGTATCAAAGTTCTTGGTCAGATCAAGGTAGGCTGTATGAACCACCTTGCCTTCATGTGCATTGTCCAATATCAACAAGAACATGGCTGACAACTCCAACCTAAGCTTTTAACTGTAGGAATCTTAAACCTCTCCCCCAGAAAAAGACATGTGACACAGAATTACCTTATTCATTTCAATTGTTTTACTATACAACACTATTTAACTGTTCAGATAACTAAGCCTACCTGGAAGCTCCCCCTGGGATGTGCTTTCTATCTTGAAATGTGTTGCATCCACATCCTGTCCTGAACTCTCCTGGGAGCTGTCTGAATCTCTGATATTGGCCAGAAACTGTTCATTGGGGGTTAGTGGGTGTTCCCTAGCAGGCCCTTCCCTGGTAGCCATTTGGTTATGGCCCACTGCAGCTGCTTGCCTGCGTACAGTAGTGACCATGTAAGTGGGCCTGTGGCACACCTGTTCATGTGTTCTCCCATGACCATCCACGGCATTCACAGTTTGGACAATTTGCTGGCATATTTTCATCTGGCGTGCCGTATCACTCTGTCTCCTTTCCAGGAGAAAAGGTTCATAGTTCATGTGTTGAACAATACTGACTGTGACACTGCTAAGCCAGCTACTGGGATGTCGTAGATATCCATATGTTAATTGTGACTACAACTATGATATACATGCCTGTCACAGAAATGTGAGGGACCTATATAGGGTATTTGCATAGTGAAGCACTGTTGAAGATGTGTGTGTTGAACTGCATGTGATATACTGAGCTCAGGGTCTATATTATATGAATGAAAGTTCATATAAGTGAACGCTCAATGAGCGAAAATCACAATCATCAAAAACAATATTGTGGGGGGCTGCACCCCCACACCCCCTGCTAAATATATATTCCAACTCCGAGATTGCACAACAGTGAGGAAAGGGCAAAAACTCCAATCTTCACTGTACTGTGATCCCACAACACGCACCTCAATGTCTGGGAGTTTTGCTCATTAGAGCGTTCGCGTATATGAACTTTCGTTCATATAATATAGACCACTGAGCTCATACCATTCAACTCTCCAGTGTTATGCACACTGACCATATGCGTGTATCATATTTGTAGTCATGTATTCATAGAGTTGTGTCATGGCTGGCAAATCATTGGCAGCTTGTGAAGACTGACATTACAACATCTCCTTCCCTTTCTTTTGGCTGTTCCCATTAGGGGTCACCACAGCAGATCATATGTCTCCATTTCCTCCTGTCCTCTGCATCTTGGTCTGTCACACCAACCACCTGCTTGTCCTCTATCACCACATCTATACACCTTATCTTAGGCCTTCCTCTTTTCCTCTTACCTGGCAGCTTCATCCTTACCAACCTTTTCCCAATATACTCAGCATCCCTCCTCAGCACATGTCCAAACCAACATAATTCTACTACTCTCTGGCTTGGTTTCCAAACTGTCCAACCTGGGCAGACCCTCTAACATACATATCCCTAATACTGTCTGCTCTCGTCACACCCAGTGCAAATGTTAAAATCTTTAACTCTGCCATGTCCAGCTCTGACTCCTGCCTTTTTGTCACTGCCACTGTCTCCAACCCATATAACATAGCTGGTCTCACTACCATCTTGTAGACCTTCCCTCTCACTCTTAATGGTACCTGTCTGTCACAACTCACCCCGACACTCTTCTCCACCTTCCCCATCCTGCCTGTACTCTCTTCTTCACCTCTCTCCCACACGCATCATTACTCTGAACTGTTGTTCCCAAGTATTTAAACTCATCCACCTTTGCAAACTCTACTCCCTACATCCTCATCATTCCTATATCCTCCCTCCCATTCACACACATATATTCTGTCTTAGTCCTGCTGACCATCATTCCTCCCCTCTCTAGAGCATATCTCCACCTCCCCAGGGTCTCCTCAACCTGTTCCCTACTCTCACTACAGATCACAATGTCATTTGCAAACATCACAGTCAACAGGGACTCCTGTCTGATCTTGTCTGTCAGCCTGTGCATCACCACTGCAAATAAAAAAGGACTCAGAACTGAACCCTAATGTAATCCCACTTCCACCGGAAATGCACCTTTCACTCCCACTACAGAACTCACTGCTGTCACACTATCCTTGCACATATCCTGTAGCACTCTTACAGATTCCTCCATCACTCTTGACTTCATCATACAATACCACAATTCCTCTCTCAGCACCCTGTCATATGCTTTCCCTAAGTGCACAAAGACACAATGCAACCCCCTCCGACCTTGTCTGTACCTCTCAAGCAACACTCTCAGAGCAAACATTACATCTGTACTGCTCTTTCCTGGCATGAAACCATACCACTGATCACTAATCCTCACCTCCCTTCTTAACCTAGCTTCCACTACTCTTTCCCATAACTTCATGCTGTGACCAATCAATATTATCCTTCTGTAGTCACTACAGCTCCGCACATCACCCATATTCTTATAATCGGTAATCAAACACTTTTTCTCCACCCCTCACCCATCCTCTCACTTTCCAAGATTACATTAAACAATCTGGTTAAAAAGACCACTGCCATTTCCCCTAAACACCTCCATGCTTCCACAGGTATGTCATCTGGACCAACAGCCTTTCCATTCTTAATCCTCTACATAGCTATCCTTACTTCCTCCTTGCTAATCTGTTGCACTTCCTCATTCACCATACCTACATCATCTAACCTACTCTCTCTCCCATTCTCTTAATTCAATAGCCCCTCAAAGTACTCTTTCCATCTGCTCAACACACTCTCCTCACTTGTATGTATGTTTCCCTCATTATCCTTTATCACCCTTATCTGCTGCACATCCTTCCTAGCTTGGTCCCTCTGTGTAGCCAATTGGTACAGGTCCTATTCTCCATCCTACGTGTCCAAACTTTCATACATTCCTTCATATGTCTCATCCTTAGCCTTTGCCACCTCTCTTTGCCATGCACCTCATCATCTTATACTCCTGTTTACTTTCTTCATCTCTCTGACAATCCCACTTCTTCTTTGCCAACCTCTTTCTCTGTATACTCCCCTGTACTTCCTCATTCCACCACTAGGTCCCCTTGTCCTCCTTCCTTTGTCCAGATGTCATACCAAGCACATTTCTAGTTGTCTCCCTTTCTAGCTCTGCTGTAGTTACCCATATATTTGGTAACTCTTCACTGCTACCCAGTGCCTGTCTTAACTCTTCCCTGAACTTAACCTCACAATCATCCTTTTTCATTTTCCACTGTTTGATCCTGGGTGCTGCCCTCACACTCCTCCTCCTCTTCTTGATCACCAAAGTCATCCCACAGACCAACATTCCATGCTGCTGAACCACACTTTCCCCTGTCACCAATTTACAGTCTCCAATCCCCTTCAAACAGGCCCGCTCTGCCTGTGTGCATCTTCCTCCACTCTTGTATGTCACCCTATACTTCTCTGTCTTGTTAAAATATGTATTCACCACAGTCATGTCCATCCTTTTTGCAAACTCCACCACCATCTCACCTTCTGCATTCCTTTGCTTAACATCATACCTACCCATCACTTCCGTATCCACTCTGTTCCCTTTGACAACATGCCCATTGAAAGCTGCTCCAATCACCACCTCTCTCACCCTTGGGTACAGTCATCACCACTCATCCAACTCACTCCAAGATTTTCCTGTCTCATCCATTGCACATGCAACTAGCGAAGCATATGCACTAACAACAGTCATCATTACACCATCAATGTCCAGCTTCATTAACATCACTCTATCTGACACTCTTTTCACCTCCAAAAATACCCTTGCATATTGTTCCTTCAGTATAATCCCTACACCATTTCTCCCCCATCCACACCATGATAAAACTATTTGGATATGACTCTGAAACACCTAGCCTTATGCCGCTTCCATATGGTCTCTTGCACACACAATATACCAACCTCCTTCTGTCCATCATATCAGCTAGCTCTGTTCCCATCCTAGTCATACTGCCAACATTAAAAGTTCCTACCCGCACTAACACAGTTCTAGCCTTTCTCCTCTCTGCCTGTCATATGAGCGTCAGACATCCTCCAGGGTATGTCTGAGAATGCAGAGGCTACTCTGCTATCAAATGACTTAAGTGTGTTATAGCAATATTAAGAAAGTGTCACTAATTTTAGCCCATTGCCCCCATGTATGTGTGGTGTCCTCCAGATGTCCTGCTCTAACAGGTTGACAGGAATGACTGAGCAGCAAGAGTGTAAATACAGTGTGCCATACTGACATAGAAGAGAAATGTATATCAGGTATTACTTCTGCACATCTGTGTATGAGTAGGTGTACCTGGCTGCCACATAACAACAGACATGGGATGCAAAATGTCAGGTAAATAAGCTGCACATGTTGTACATGTGTGTAATCTCAGTTTCTGTGCATCCAACAGAGTTAGATTTCTACAGCTACTGGTTGTTGCATTGCCCTGACACAGACGTGGGTACTAGAATAAGCATGATTATCATGTTGAAATTTCAGAGGTGTCCAACTGTGTTATGACCTTGTGTCCATGCCTTCTACAAACAGCCATATGACCACTGAAATAGCTGTATGAAGTCAGCAATACCTTACCTGTAAAACCTGTCTCCACCAAAGTAGAGTAATCCCCTTTGCTGGACAGCAACAATACACAAACCACATAATTGGTCGCTATGTCGGCTGTACAGGTCAGAGTAGGAGCAGGCAACAACTTGGCAGTGAAGCAACCTTTGTCTGAATAAGCATATAAGGTCCCAGGTGGATTACTGTAATGCTAACTATGAGTACAAATTGGACACATCTACCAAGGGCAATCACAAGGCCGTCTTCACATATGTCTGCAATCTCAGAGGTGACAACACAACCCACCCTGTAATGGTGGTCAATCACACCACAGACATACACACCATAGCTATAGGCAACCTGCTGCAGACAGATTTAGGGCAAACATCACCCCCCTGGCTCCCCATCAGTGTAGGTGGATATGCACAGCACCCACACCCTTCCCCTCATCATCAGGGAGGAGGTGCATACTGCCTAATCAAAGTCAACAAAAGCAAATCACCATGGGACCCAAGAACAATCCTGTCTGCATCCTACATGAACTCAGGTATATGCTTCCAGCTCCATTACACACTGTATACAAGCAAAGCCTGAACATTATTGACATCCTGTCTGCAAGGAAGATGGCCATTGTCATCCCTCTACACAAATGTGAATGATGAATGGTGGTTTATGCAATGTACTGGCCCTCATTGGGGGAACATGACACATCAGGTCCAGGAGTGCAATGCAGGTTCGTACTGTGCTGATAGATGACAGGGGTATGATGTGATTGTAAGTGGTGGCTAATGATAGGCAATATTGATGTGCTGGCTCTGTAAATAACTCTGGGCAATGTCTGAGTTCCTGTGATGTGTTTCCCTGTTTATATCTTCCAGGTGCCATGCAGCATCAGCCGGTGTACACTGCTGAAGAAAATGCAGCCATTACAGAAGCAATACTACAGCACCATGAGGTGCTGTTTGGCCGGAGATGACAAAATCTATGGGAGTGAACTGCCCTGTGGGATGACCTTCTCCACAGAGTGAACACTTTGGGCCACCATGGCCGCACATATGATCAGGTCAGGCATCGAGCAACTGACCTGATATGTCGTGCCCGGCAAAGGGCCAAGGACCATTCTGCCACAAGCAACACATGAAACACCAGTCATGGAGGTGGGAGAAACCCGGGCAACAGGCGAGGAGTGTCCCGGTAAGGCCACAGTGCACATCAATTTAAGCATGTAGCAGTCATACTGTCTTCAATAGAGTATCTAGATGCATATGTCAGTTCAAACTGCGTTTGTGGGTAGGGTTTAGTAATGCACACAAGTGCACATTTATGGCAAGGGACAGCAAATTGTGTACTATCATAGCTTGTACTGTACCTGTGCAGACACATAGCATTCATCTTGTACCAATGCCAAACGTGAGTCTGCTGACAATACCTCTCCCCCACAACTACACAGGTACCTCTGGTCTGCATGTGGGACAGCAGCCTGAAGCGGATGAGTATGGGATTTTCCTGTTGTGGCTCACCAATACCCCAGGAATGATAAGGTCATGCATGTGACCATGCACATAACTGTTACTCTCAGCTATTTTGCAATATCTGCATGTTCACTTGTGATGGGGTTAACTGTATTGCATCACAATCGTCATCACAGGTGCCTATTTGCAGGAGATGTTACATATCTGAAGCATACCTCACAACCTGCCATTGCAGGAAATCTGGACAAAGACTGTCAAAATGGGAGGAACGAAGGCCCAAAACAGGGACATATTTTATAAATTAGTGTTATACAGTGCATATAAATGGTGTACACACATCTGTTAGAATGCCAGGTATTTGTGAAATACAAAAATTAGAGCACAATAACACATTTCCAAACCCTTCCAACCTTTCATGTGACCTATAACCTGTACAATCCAAGTGTAAAGCAAACAGATCTGATAGGGGAACAATTATGACACATAAAAAACTTACAAGAAGCTAGATGCATGCATGTGCACAGGCTGAAGCTAATACTGTGTTGAAGCACCTTTCGATATTATTACAGCATTATGTCTTCTTGGGTACACGCCTGCCATCAATTACAGAGACTCTGATTAACAGCAAATAGTGGTCAGCTGTCTTAACAGGATCATCCTAAATTTACTCAGCTGCCTGCTACAGTAACAGCCATAGTTCACATACAGCTTACAAAGCAGTAAAGAGATTTCATTTGTGAAAGGTATCAGCCCAGAGAAGGGTACACACACATTTCCACAGCATTGCATATATCATGGAACACAGTGAAGACAGTCATCACATGGTGGTGGAAATATGGGGCAACAGTGACATTGTAAAGAAATGGACATCCCTCCAAATGTGTGGAAAAGATAAGACCCAACTGGTCAGGGAGGCTGCCAGGAGAACTACAGGAACACTACCAGAGTTGCAGGAGTCACTGGCAAGAACCAGTTGTGCACTACATGTGACAACAATCTCCCATATTCTCCACATGTATGGCCTATGGGGTAGATTTGGAAGATGGAAGTATTCTCACACACAGAACAACATCCAAGTCTGGCAGATTTCTCAAGAAAAATACATCAGGTCCCCCAATAGCATGTGGGGAAATGTGTTATGGTGTAATGAGACCAAGGTTGCACTTTTTGGCCACAATGCCAAAATGTTTGTTTGGCACAAGAACAACACTGTGCATCACCAAAAGAACACCACCCCCATGGGGAAACATGGTGAGGGCAGTGTCCTGCTCCTGCTTTGGGGTTGCTGTTCAAAAGCTGGAAGTGGGCCTGTACCCACGCTGGAGGGGATTATGAAGAGTTCAAAATACCAGTCCCTTTTGGCCCCAAATCCTCATGTGTCTGCTAGAAAGCTGTAGATGGAGAGGACTTACATGTTTCCACACAACATTGACCCATACCATGCATCAAAATCCATAAAAGAATGTCTTCAACAGAAGACAATCAACGTTTTGGAAGGGCCCAGCTACAGTGCACACATGCATCTAATAGAGAATCTGTGGGGTGCCCTGAGGAGGCCTGTGCAGAAGTGATGCCCTTGCAATCTGACAGAGCTGGAGGGCTTCTGCAAGGGAGAGTGTACAAATATTGCTAAGTCGAGATGTGCCATGCTGATACACATCTTCCCAAGAGGACTGACTGCTGTTATGAAATCAAAAGGTGCTTTAACAAATTATTAGTTTAAAGGTTTGCAGTCATGCAACACCGGCCTATTGTACATATTTCAACTTCTACATGTTACCCCTAACTGATGTGTTTGTTCTCCAATTGAAATGCACAGGGTTATAGTTCACATTAAAGTTGAGAAATGTTACCACATGATTTTTGTGGTCTCATGTTATATATCAGACAACTCTGCCATGTTAACAGGGGTGTCTACACTTATAACGTCCACTGTAAGCTTAGAAGGTTGTTAGTGTAACTGGTTCTGTTGTAACATATCTGTACCGCAGGTTTTGAAGTGTGAGATTCAAAATATGTCATTAAATAATGACACCAGTCCTCATATCATCCCAGTAATGTGTCAGACAAATACAGGATTTATGACGAACAGACCAGAAATATAAGCCGCACATGTAGACATTCAGTGACACTCTGCACAGTTGGGAGGTATGTTCTGTAGAAGTTGCCACTGTGCTATACAGGTGAACAGCAATTATATGTACATGTGTGCAGTGTGTGCTACTTGAAGGCCCATCATCTACTAACTACTCACATATCACAGAGGTGTATATAAGTTGTAACAGAAAGTGGAAAGGGCTGCACTGCATGATGATGAGGGTCTGTCCAGGGTGTCTATATAGTGTCACCAGTTGGCTATTTTGAGGTCTGTGTAATGCCTGTCTGCCACCTCACCTGTATGTGTGTGTGTGTTTGTGCATGTGTAGCAGCAAATGGCATAGTGCAGGTATTCATTTACATATGTTGTCTTTTCCCCACAGGTGGTCATGGTTGTCGCAGTCCCTCCTGCTCAGTATCTGATGTCAGTGTCTCTGCAGACTGTGGCAATGATGATGGTCATATTCAGGCACAGGTGGTGTTGTCAGAGGCTGAATCTGTGCATCGGGTTGGTATCCCACAATCATCCACAATGGCCCCCCACAACATCATAATGCCCAGACATGCCCCATCCCCAGCAGCCACATATGATGGACAGTTGGCAGGTGGTGGCATGGAACAGGCTAGTGTGGTGACTATGGCAGGTAAGAGTGTAGACACTGTCCATAGCCAGTGTGCAGGAGCGGTCCCACTCAGGTGGATGGACAGGGGTGTTCACAGGAGGACTGCTGCTCATCAATCTGCTGTCGCAAGTGCCACAGCAGGTGTCATCAGATGCATGTTTCAGGCTGTCATGGATGCACAGGCAAGTAGTAAATCCAACACCAGACAAATACTCAGGGTGGTGGATGCAACTCTTCCTGGTTTACTTGGTGACATACGTGACCTTGTTGAGGCCACACACCAAAGTAGTGAGGTCATGAATAGATGGTGGGGTGAGACACTGGGAATCCTCGCCATGGCATGTCTGTGCTAGAGCATGTGGTGGGAGATGGGCATCAGCCACATGGACGTAGGTCAGCACCAACATCAGCTAGAGCCTATGGGGCTGTGCACCTTCACACTCCCATAGTGGCAGTGACACCAGCACTATCAAAGGGGGGGTTGCTGTCCGCATCACAACAGAGGAGGTCATGAGCATGTGGTCCTGGCTGGTCCCATCAGCACCTCTGTGCAGCCCATCTATAGGATAGCCCTCCAAACGCACACATGGATGTCAACCGTATGGCCCAGCCTAGGCCTCTGGCAAACCCACAACACACCCTGTGGATATGATGATACCTGTACCACATCCCTGTCATCCATACCATTGATGCAGGGACAGGCTAATATGGGCCTGATGCACAGGGTGAATATAGTACACTGTAGCTATGTAATACTGTTTAAGGTGCTGTCTGCTTGCATTTGTTATGGGTACACATAAAGGTGTATGTACCTTATTAGCCATGATACGTTATTGCTGTTAGTACCACTGACTGAATGTAGTCTGACATGCTGTATTCTGTTTGTGTTCCAGGTGTCTGTGTGTCTGCAGACTGTGGCCCTGCAGACATAACCAGCATGGAGTATGGCAGAGTGGAAATACACTGACTGTTTCATAGCCAAAGTACAGCTTTATATGTATGTTTACCAGGTGTGTATGCATGCAACAGTGTATGATGGACACTGTGAGACAGTGTGACCTGGCATACATAGCCTTGTCAGAGACAACTAGCCTTCAGGCATGTCACCTCAGTGTTGTGTAGTACCACAGACTCATACATGTGGAACAGGTTATTGGAGTACTGTCAGTAGGTCCCTCACCTGCTAAGCCATTATATTGACCGCAACAGATTCACATGTCAGCACCTGTTGCCCCTGCCATTTCTTTCCCATACACTCAACCCTGATGCAGTTGGTGAGGGCATGCATGGTACTGTGTATGATGAGTTTGTGGTATGTATTCCTGAGTTCACAGGCTGGAACAGGGAGACAAAATGGTATATCCTTTGCATACACACAGTAAAGACTGACACGGGAGGATGTGCATACAGTAACACAAACACAGTTGCCAATGGACAGATTCGTAAACCTACATATCCACTTTAATGTACTATAGTGCTACATACACATGACATGTCCCACATAGATTATATGCATGGGACATAACTCACTACCTCTTGCAACACGTAATGTTGTGACTGACTTCACTGATGGTGAGATAACCCACCAGGAATAGCAAATGGAGTCATCTATTGCTCCTACAAGGCTGGACAAGTGATAGGGTAACAGACATATCAGCATGATGCTTCAGTCAGGTATGATGTCTGATGCTGGCATGTGTGTCAGTGCACTAACTGTGACCTATTTGGCAACAGTATAACATACATGGCCATTGTTAAGGGACACAGACCTCATATGGGTTGCAAACATCCAGATATTCCAAAGACATCTGTACAGATGACTGCAATGGTCTGTATAATGGTTTAACATGCTGCATGTGAGGCAGATGCCATTAACACGTTATATAAAGTAATGCCATTGGGAGGTGGTAAACAGGAGTGGATGGTACACACATCAGAATGGTATAACCCACACATTATATGATTCTCAGCCCAAACACACACAAACACAGTTGCCATTATTGAGATTTGAACCCCTACTTATCTAGTTATTTCTACTATAGTGTTACACAGTTATCAGATGTGCCATGAAGCTTATATGGATTCACCTTCTCCCAAGGTACTTCTAAGGTGAATTACATCAGCAGGCCTTGTAAAGTAGGGTGATGGGAAGTGTACAAGGTGGTACACAACTCAAAATAGTATAACTGACACAGGATATGGTTCTTCACACGCACACACACACACACACACACACACACACACACACACACACACACACACGCACACACACACACACACACACACACACACCCTTGCCAGTATTGAGATTAGAACCCCTACCAATCTAATTATGTTTGCTATAGTGTTACACAGTTATCAGACATGCCATGGAGCTTATATGAATTCACCTTGTCCCAAGTTACTTCTAAGGTGAATAACATCAGCAGGCCTTGTAAAGTAGGGTGATGGGAAGTGCACAGGGTGGTACACAACTCAAAATGGTATAACCCACACAGGATATGATTCTTAACCCAAACACACACACACACACACACACACACACACACACACACACACACACACACACACACACACACACACACACACACACAGTTGCCAGTACTGAGATCAGAACCACTACCTATCTAGTTATTTCTACTATAGTGTTACTCATTTATCAGATGTGCCACAAAGCTTTATATGAATTCCGCTTGTCCCAAGGTACTTCTAAGGTGAATGACATCAGCAGGCCTTGTAAAGCAGGGTGATGGGAAGTGTACAGGGTGGTACACAACTCAAAATGGCACAACTTACACAGAATATGATTTTCACAGACATACGCACACTTACTTGCCAGTATTGAGATTAAAACCCCTACTTATCTAGTGATTTGTATTATAGTGTTACACAGTTATCACACGTGCTATAGGGCTTACTGGTCTGACACCTGGCCAAAGGTGCTGATAAGGGGAATGACATCAGCAGGACTGATAAAGTAGGGCACTGGGTGGGACACATCAAAATACTTCTTCTTACAAACATACACACACATTTATATACCCACACACACATTTGCCAGGTCTGAGATTAGAACCCCTGCCTAGCTTGTGATTTGTACTATAGTGTTACACAATTATTGCACATGCTACAGAGCTTACTGGGCTGACAACTTGCCAAAGGTGCTGACAAGGGGAATGACATCAGCAGGATTGATAAAGTAGGGCACTGGGTGAGACACTTATCAAAATGCTTCTTCTTACAAAAATATACACACTTATACACCCACACACACATTTGCTGGATCTGAGATTAGAAATCCTTCCTAGCTAGTGATTTGTACTATAGTGTTATGCAGCAATCGGATGTGCTATAGAACTTACTGGGCTGACAACTGGCCATAGGTGCTGATAAGGGGAATGACATCAGCAGGACTGATAAAGTTGAGCACTGAGAAGTGATATGGGTGGGAATGGCCTAAAACTGTTTCACCTACAAACAAACACACACTCCTTCACTCTCGCACACACAACTGCCACACACAGTTGTCAGTACTGAGATTAGAACCCATACCTATCTAGTTATTATACTATAGTACTCCTCAGTTATCGCACGCGCTACAAGTGTCCAATGGTACTTCTAAAGTGAATGACAGCAGCAGATCTTGTGATGTAGGGCAATGTGAAGTGTACTGCGTGGGAACAGTCTCCTTATACTTAAGATATATGGACACACACACACACACACACACACACACACACACACACACACACACACACACACACACACACACAGGCAGGTGATGTGATATTATAAACCCAACCTCAGTACTGTTACACAATGGGGCTCACTTTTTATGCTGGCACATACAACTGTTTACAACTGGTATGCCACCATCCACAGCAAGACATCAATGTATGCCATTCAGGGTATCCGTGTGTGTGACTCACTCTGTCTGTGTCCCCCTGTGTCTCTCTCTCTCTCTATCACTATCTGTCTCTCACTTTACCACATCTATGTGTGTGTATGCTTGACATATGTTGTTATGTTTTGCCCATATATGTGTGTGTGTGTATCTCATGCAACATATGCAGATATATCACATATGGGCTACCTACAGCTAGCTGAGGTTAATCCTGTCTGATGTGTGTGTGTGTGTGTGTGTGTGTGTGTGTGTGTGTGTGTGTGTGTGTGCATGGGGGGGCAGTTGAGGTGTACATAGCTGTCTGTATGCACAGACATATATGCGCAATACAGTCAGCCCATTGTGGCCTTCTATAGTTAGAGTGGGACTCCATTCCAGAGATAGGTGTACTCCAGTCCAGGGTTTTGTGTGCTACCACCATACCTCTCAGGAGTACACCAGACTTTTCTCAGCTTACTGGGTTTGTTTAGCAGACATTTTCTGACATATCTGTAGTCTGACACTGCAATGCATTGTGTCATTACCTAGTGTAAGACATCCTTAGATCATCACAGTGCTTTACCAGAGGAATACTTGTTGTATGATGCATAGACCAATATTATGAGGGCAGCTATGTACATTCTTGCCCAACAAGCCAATTTGTGAGGTGTGGCTACAGCCAGCTGAGTAATGACATGCTTTGTAAACAATCCAGCAACCTGTTGATATACTGGCTGGGGATCTCTTGTTTGTGTGGTATCTTTCTAACCTGAGATGTCATATCCTTGTGTGGGCATACCTCTCACCTCTAAATTTTTTGGCAGGTTGTCCAGGTGTTTGGCTAGAGGTTTTATCCTGTCTACATAAACTTGTGTATATGACAAGTTAGTTACATATAATTGAAGAGTGATGTTACAAAATAATGACAGACATTGCTGTTTCAGACTGCATAACCTTCAGACAATTCCTGCTACTGCAAACCCCTCACTCTACCAACTTTCTCAGTATGTAAGTGAAATATTTACATCACATGCCTATCATTGTGCCCTTGTTCCACTTTTATTTCTGTCCTTGTCCAGACATCTTGCTGTCAGAGATTGGGAGTTAAGGATATGGGCACAGAGTGTATTCTGTTGTGCAGGCATGTTCATTATATGTAAAGCAAACATAAGAAAAAATGATTATTGATAATAACCACTGGCAACAGTACCAAAAAGCACTTATGTTCACAAAAGCCTTGACACCTCAGCTACACATCCTTCAAGATGTCCATTATATGTGTAGTGTATTCCACATAGCACTGTGACTTCCAGGTATGGTCAGTTGCAGAGCAGTGGGTGTCACTGACATGCATAACAGTTGGAACTGCAGTTATCTGCACATGGCCCTGTCAAAGACAGTACTGTACCTAGGGCACTATGAGACAACTGCCAGGAGAATGTGCTGACCAGATTCTGACAGTATTAACCACACATACAAATAGCTCATTGACACCTGCATATTGTGGACAGGCAACATGTTTTCATGTGTATTGGTACAGCCCTGCCAATGTGTGCTATGCTGCTATTTCCCTGCAAACATACATGTTACTGCATTTGTGTGGGTATATAGGGGGGTCACATGTGTCAACTATACACATTTGTACAGACTGTGCTGATATTTGCTTTACATTTTGGTTCCATTTACCATACTATTGTGCCTTGTCTTGGGGACTAGAGGCATATCAGTAAAGAGCACAGGTCAGATTGTAATGGCATATATTTGAGTTTCAGACTTCTCACCCTTCATAACTTTACTACAACTGCGAGTTCCACTGTGCTATCACTGTGTGAGTCTGTAGAGGGGTAATTCAACATTGCCACCATTTGTGTGCCTTTACCAGACATTTCCCTCTAGTTTTCTACAGCTGACTTACTGAATGGGTGTGAGGGGTGGGTATGGAACCCCCACACTGATATCCTTGCCTGTGAGCTATGACCCCCAGTTATTTGTCCCCACACATATACTGCAGTGGGATTTGCCACCTAGGGTACTACTGCATAGTGTGTGCAAGCCAGTTTTGGCCAGATATTTCCTGGTATCCCACATAGCTGTCAGTTGTGTGCTGCTATCCCAGTAGGCCACCCCATTCCCTTGCATGCATACATGCAGCATTACCATAGATATGCTAGCAAAACATACTAATCCATTAATTTATTGTTAAGAAGACTGACTTACCTTGTGCCTGCAGCAGTTGTGAGGACAGTGCTTGAGGGCTGCCTATGTTGGATGCACACAGTACACTGCCTATACATGGTAAGTTACAGGTAATGTGATGTGTCGGTCATCCATTTTACTGTGTGTGTGAGTCAGAGAGAGGTGTCAGTCCCTGGGGTCCCTACAGTGTCAGTATGTGTGCTATGCGTTGCATCTTTGCCAAGGCCTTAGCACACTGGGCACAACTCTATCTGCCTACAGGAGCAGGCTCAGGGGCCTCCTCCTCTTGAGTCCCTCTGTGCCTGTGGATACCTTGGCAATGGTGGTGGGCTGTGTGGCCCTTCCCCATGCTGTTCCTGCTGCAGCTGTTTCCACAGGATCATATTGTGTAGCATGGCACCTACTATGAACATGTGTGCACATGTGGCTGGAGAGTACTGCAAGGCTCCAGTAGACATGTCAAGGCAGTAGAACCATGACTTGAGCATCCCAAACACACGCTCTATAATGATTCTGGTTTGTGCATGTGCCTCATTATGGTATTCATGTGTGGGTGTGTGTGCATTTCTGATGGGTGCCATCATCCACAGCTCCAGTGCATAGCCAGCATCCTCCACCAGATGGCCATATGGGATGCCACCACTGGCAAATGCATGGTACAGCTGTGACAAATGCCAGTTGTGGTAGTCCCTGGGGATCATGTCAGTTGCCCTGCTAGACTGGGCTCCAGGAAAGTAAATAGTGTGGGAAGAAATAGCCAGGGAATTGTTATGGCTAGGCTTGTATAGGCCCTAGGGCCAATAGCCTAGTACCAACCTATGAACCTATGACACTGCTGCATTGCTTCTGCTGGACCTGTATTCAAGTGTTAGTAAGGGCACTTTTTGTTTTCTTTGTTTTCTGGCCAAAAAATAGACTTTATTTTATAAGGAAAACAAGGTTGCACCTCTGGTGCATTTAATTTATTTTAGTTATGATTATTTCCTTTGTATGTAATGCTTAATGTAGTTTCCTTTTGTTTTCTGCAAAGTGAGAGGTGCAACTTAAAATAGCTTGGATGGCTATTTTCATTTCAAATTTGCAGCATATTTTTGTATTGGAATCTGGATGTGTGGCTGTATCATAAAGGGCTGCATGAATGCATTCAGTATGGATGAAAGGATCTCAGTGAATTTGCCTACTAGGTCCAGCACACACACACCTCATATGCATAATGCTGTGCACTAACCTAGTGTGTTGGGCAGTGAGTTGTAATGGGCTGCCTTCCCTCCTGGACATGTATATGGTCATGGTCAAAGAGCTCTGCAGTGTGCAAATTCTACCCAGGAAGAGGCCACTACTATGGACATGTGATGGTGGGGTAGGTGTGCAAAAGCACAAAACATGCAGGGGGTTAGCAGAAGGCAGATATCCCTTGCACTGTAACAAGCAAGAGGAGTGTCCTGTGGTACATCTGCTACTAGATATACGAACTGTTACTGAAAAAGGTGAGATATGTACAGCACATTCACTGAGATGCTTTTGGCTGCATCAGCTGCCTGTTTTGTTGCCATAAATCAGGATTCTGTTTGTATGAATGTCTATGAAAGTGAGCATATTTTAATAATAATTCTAGCAGTAAGTAAATGTAATTATTATGCTGATAACTGTCTTCTGTGTTGTACTAAATGGTAGTTGGGCTCTACAATCCAAGTAAGTGCTAAAAATATATAGTCTTCCATAAACATGGAATAACAGGCATTAGCAGAAATAAAAGATGAAATACTTTGTTACAGGACTATGATATTTTTGCATATTTGAGATTTTTTTGCCATTGGTAAAATACTGATAACAATGTTAGGCACCAGCTTGCAGATGATGTGGGGTAAAACTGCACAAGATAAATACCTTTGGGCCATATGGAAATGAAAATACACAGTTACAAATTGTGGCCGGTGTTCATTTGATTCATAATTTCAAAATGACGCTAAAATGTTTTAGTTTGGTATAATCATGGAGTGAAATGCATTAGCAGAATTAAAGACGATGAAAAGCCTGTTACAGCAATAAATGAAATTTGGCATTTTTTAATATTTCTGTGAAAATGCTGCAGAGAAAAGTAGAGTAAAGCCCAAAATGTAATTTATTTTTAATATGTGCATTAATATTTCACTGCCAGAAAGGTTGAAAACATACAAGTGTCAGGTGCCAGGGTACAAGCATGGTTGTATGTAGAAATGCTGCACTGTAGATGACTTTAGGCCTATAACTATGGTCATGAAAACTTGCATATTTTAATGTTTTTTGACATAACTTAAGTAATGAGTTTGTTGCACGACTCACTGACACAGCCAACAACATATCTGAGAAAGCAATAAAAATACATTAACCTGCAATGCTTAAAATGAAGAAAACCGAACATATAATCTGTTCATAACTGTGTTGTGAAATATGATATATTATATTCCCATGATTATTTTGTGCTACGTAGTATATGAAGAGTGTTGTATGGTGTGGCAGTAACGAAATGACAGCACTGCAATCAAATCTACTGATGCGTGGCCCCTTTTTAGTACACCTGTAGAGGTATAACTTGTTTATATGTCAGAAGATAAAGTATGATTATTTTTTTATTATCTGTATTAATAAGCACAGTGAAATGTTAGCTGTGGTCCCATTTCAAAGTTAATATTAACATAAATTTGCTGCAGATACTATGTGTCTGTCTGTTACGGTTCCTAAGATATTAATAATTTTTCTGAAAATATATTAAAAGTGTGCATAGACTTTACAGGTATTGCCAGTTATAAAATCAAAATTATGAATTAGAATGTCAAAACTAGTATTACTGCAGGATCTAGATATGTACAAACACACAGTGCAAAAGTGCAGACTTCAAAACTAGTATTGCTGCAGGGTTTCTATATGCTGCCTTTGTAGCCACAGTAAAGAAGTGCAACAGTGTTTTTTTTAACAGACCTTTCAGTTTTCATTCAAGCCTAATGTGTCTTAAGATTGGATCTTGAGGGCGGAAGTATCCCAAGACTCAGTCATTGGATGCCTTACTAATATTATTATTTATTAAGAGTTTGCTTTTTGGCATTTCCAAGTTCAGTTTCATAGTGGGTGCATGAAATATACAGTTCAGCTCTTTTGGGCAAAATCATTGCAGGAGGAGCTACTAAATGATTTTAATCTTGTTTGGAACAACTTGCTAACAACTTTGCAATAAATGCCAACCCAGCATAGACCTTCTAATCTTTCTGGATCATATTTAAGTATCCATTTGCTGGTCAAACTTGAAATGGTTGAACATGAAAAATATTTAGGTGTATTCATGCATCAAACTCTTTCTTTTATAGCTCACACAAATCAGAAAATGAGGAAAGTCTTGAACCAACCCAAATGCAGTCACAGAACTATCCAACTTACTGGAAAGCCAGTCTTATTAATGTCCTAATGTCAACATTGCCTATTGTGGCCTAATCTCGCATAGTACTATGTTACTGCTCCAGACTGCCAAAAAAAAAAAAAAAATCTGACAAATTTTTTCAAGTAGAGAGAAAACTACTATCTTTATTTAAAGATAATTGCCTGCCAAACATGCCTCAGGATTCAGCAAGCTCTGAATGGCATGCAGGAATAGTGCAGGAGCTGCTGGAGGCAATATAACCGCTGAGAGATTCAGGAACAAGCTCCCGGGATGTGCACAAGTGTGCCTGAGCTATTCCTGCATGGACACAGCTCCTGTATGCAAGCCATGCAAATGAGGTAAATTTGCAATCCAGGAAGCTGGCAGCCGGCCATGCAGGACTAGTGTAATCTGCAGAAATGTACTCGGTTAATAACTGAGTACACTTCTACAAACTACAAAATGGAGCTATGACAGCTCCAAATAAAAGGTGCATATAATGTGTAAAGCATGCTAATGGCCAAATATATGGCCATTGGCATGGAAAACAGTTGTAAAAATAAAAAAAATAAAAAACTTTTCTTTTTTTGGCTGATTTCAGCCGTTTAAGGGTAGGGCAGTGGCACGCAATTGGGAGTGGCCCGAAAATAAAAAAATCAACCTTGAAAAAAGCATTCTAGCCAAAATCACAATTTTGCCATTATACTCAATGACAGGCAGAAGACAACATGGCCAGTGAATAGTGGTTGCTAAGGGGGAAGGCTCAGTGTCAGACTTGTAACTAGGCATTAGCAGGCAATCCTATGCAAATGAGGGGAATGATACTGAATCCCAGATTTCCCCTCATGGCTAGCCTGCACCCAACCGTGTAGGTGCAGGAAGACCATTGTGCAAGCCTAAGAGCTAGCTGAAATCATAGAGGGGTGTGTCAGGCATACTGTAAGCTTATTGGAGGCCTGTGGCTTGGGTTTGCCCTTAGCTTAGCAGAGCAAGGGGGTGTGTCTGAAGCTGCCAAGCACTCTTTACATTGCCTAAGCAGGTGTGAGCGGCGCATACCATGTTTTAAACAAAAAAGAAAAAGTAAACCAGGAAATGGCAGCTCTGTGCACATCTGAGCACTGTGTTTGTGCGGCGCACCCCTGGGCTTAAACAGGAAGGCAATGGGAAGGGAAAACAGCAGTAGGAAGGTAATCAAGGAGAACTAGCATAGCTGGCAGGTGAAATGTATCAGAATCAGCCAATTACACAGGCAGCAGCCCAGCACACTACTATAAACTATGCAAACACATTTCCCTCTGTTTTTTTCCCACAAACTCTACAACACTGATGTACACAAGCAGGGAAATTTTATCAAACAAAAGCAACAAAATGATAGGGGTTGCATAAGCTCTCATAAATCAACATGTGGAAGAGACTGAGGGTGGTGAGGATGAGAATGCTGATGAGCAACCCACAGTGAGGAAAAGGAAAAGAGTGTACAGACCCAGGGTAACCTACCAGGGGCAACATGAGCTGGAGACAGTGGAGCGCAATAGGGTGGACAGGGACCTCCTACAGCAAATTGTTGAGCTGTGCCGCCCACGCCTTACACACAGAACCAACAGAGGGGAACCCATCCCAGTGGATACCAAGGTATGTGTAGGCCTAAGAATACTAGCCACAGATACATTCCAAAGGCCAACTGAGGATATCATGGGGATCTCACAGGCATCAGCATCTAGAGTACTCCACCAGTTACTGAATGCCATGTCAGCAAATGCCAGTGAGCACTTATATTTCTGCTACAGCCGTGAGGCGTTGACCAGCGATATGCATCTCTTCCACCAAATAGCAGAATACCCTGAGGTAGTGGGTGCTATAGACTGCACGCACATACACATCAAAGAACCACCCAGTGAGCAGGGTAGGATCTACATCAACTGCAAGGGCTTCCCCTCCATCAACTGCCAGGTCATGTGCGATGCCCAGGGCATTATAATGAATGTGTGTGCTGGCTGCCCTGGAAGCAATCATGACTCCCACATCTGGCATATGATGTAGCTGTACCAGAGATTTGCCAATGGGGACATCCCTTATGGCCACCTAATGGAGAATGCTGGTTACGCACTGGAACCCTGGCTGATGACACCTATCAAAAATGCACACACCCGAACAAGAACTCCATAATGAGGCACATACACAGACCAGAATCATAATAGAGCATGTATTTGGGATGCTCAAGTCATGGTTCCAGTGCCAGGACATATCCAGTGGAGCCTTGCAGTACTCATCAGCTACATGTACCCAAATTGCCATCGTATGTGCCATGCTACACAATATGATCCTGCAGAAACAGCTGCAGCAGGAACAGCACGGGGCTGGGCCACACAGCCCCTGACCATTGCCAAGGCCTGCAGAGGCACCGAGTGACTTGGAGGAGGAACAATCTGAGCTTGCCCCAGTAGGCAGAAGGAGGCATGCCCAGTATGCCCAGGCCTTGGCAAAGAGGCAACGCATAGCACATACACTGACACGGTAGGAACCCAGGGAATGAAACCTCTCTCTGACTCACACATACAGTAAAAGGGATGCCAAACATGACACTACCTGTGCTTAACCATGTATAGGGAGTATACTATGGGCATCCGACATAGTCAGCCCTCCAGCTCCATCCACAATACTGGCACAGCCACAAGGTAAGTCACTCTCCCTATCAATTGCTGAATGGGGTAGTATGTTTTGTTACTTGTATCTATGGTATGGCTGTGAGCATGTAAGGGAATTGGGTGGCTGAATGGGATGCCAGTAGATAGTAGACACCTATAGTGGCAGCATGAAATCTGTAACAAATACTGGTGTCACCACAGTAGCCAGTACTAGACAAGGTGACAAAACGCACTGCAGGAAATGTGGTGGGCCAAATGTGTGTCCATAGGACACACACATGCCAGTCAGGGAGGCTCACATACCCAACAACAGTCTCAGCCAGCAGGACAGGCATAGACAAACACAAAGAAAGGCTGTGCTAAGGCCTCTTACTGATGGCTATGGAAAACAGCCCACCTCCAGACCTACACAGACAGACTACAACAGGTCAGGCAGTGGGATGTTAGTTCTGAAGGGTAAGAAGTCTGAAACTGAAATGTAGGTCAATCAAACCTAAGAACTGTAGTACACTGATATGCCATTGGCCAGTGCTTGTGATGACAGGGCCAAGTTTTCACAACTGCAGTGCCAAACACAATGCATCCCAGCAAAACACATTCCAGCAGTAAGCCATAGTAATTGTTTGGATGTAATATCTGTCACCATCTGAAAGATGGACATGGCATGAATGTGGGCCCAGACATACAAACAGTACACAGGTGGAAGTACCCCATACAGACAGTGTATAATATGTTACAGTCAAATGGACACACCTTTGGAATTATACATACAGGTTAGCAGTATATTAGTTGGGTTTGTAGTAAGGAATACCAATGTCATATGGCCAAACACTGGCAGACCACAAAGGTCACAGGTATGAAGTATTGAGAAACTGTTGATGTCCCTGCACAAGCCAGCATAAGAGGAATGCCCCATGTATATCTCTGAGTCAGATGCAAGTAACGTCCATAGCACACATGCACCCAGCTCACCCTACCATCACCCACAGGTACCTCACAGGTCTTATCCCTGCTGTTGGGAATGAGTACAATATAACACCTACCTCTGTATGGAAATAGCCACAGAATGCAGCATTCTGAAGAGGTGTCCCATGCAGGTGTGTCCCTAGCTGTAAGCAGCACCCTGCCAGCATTCACACCACTGGATCAATAATGACAGAAAGTATTGACATTAACACCTTGCACACCTACCCTGTCACCCCAGGGGAATATAGTGGCCTGGAGTCTGGTACTGTAGGAGTGACACAATGCAATGGCCTGCTACAGCTGGCCTGCATCACTACCAAATGCCCTACAGTCCTCTGCCAAAGGCCTGTGTCTCACCCATACTGCCAATGTATGTTATGTCATGGACTCCCAAACAACAACATAACACAGTCTACAGAACTCAAATGCAAGGCCATGTCGACAAATCCTAGTAACATGTCCACCATGTCCTACTGCATGAACTGTGGACCAACACCAAATTACTACTAGGATGAAGTGATAACTATAGGGAACTTATCAGATAATGTTTGCATAAGTGCACATACTATCTCTGCCTGCAAACACAAGAATGGGTGGCTACAAACCTGCTTGTAAACCACAATGTGAAGGGATAATGTCCAGAAATATGCCCCATGCCTCTGGGTAACCTGTGTGAATCTGTACAGCTGTGAGGTATGGCCACAGCAGGATATGGCCATACTGTCACGTTGATGGATGTACAAGCATGGGATCCTCAGCCACCACTGTACCATGCTGCTGAACCATTTACACAGACCCATCAGCAAGTGTCTGCAGCTTCCCCTCCTGAATGGCATGATTGTGCAAGAATATGTAGGCGGCACACCACAATACTGGACACAGCTGCATTCACCCTGTGTTCCCCAGGAAATTACTGCAAGCAAATATGTATACCTGACAGTAGTTGATGACATAAAACATCACAGTGTAAAACAGTACATATATCTGAATATCTCTGCTAACAAAGCCATGTAACAGAAGCAGCACAGACACAATTACCTACAGTAAACTACTATCCTTTGCTCATTTTGACCCCATATTGTCAACCGATCTACAGATATCCCGCAGAAACAAGTTGCTAGCTGTAGGTGTAGAACACAAAAGCCTGAATTGGAGTGCAACCTACCTGGAATGGATTCACACATTCAATACAGAAGGTCATACTGGGCATGCTCCCATACTTAGAGAAATGAAGCCCGTGTCTGACAATGAAATACTGAAAGGTCATACTGGGCATGTTCCCACACTTACAGATATGAAGCCCATGTCTGGCAACAACAGTGGACTATACATATCTGACAGTCACAGATGTTTGTGCACACACTCCACATTGCACACCAGTCATGCTTTGCACACACATTGGATAGGAATACACACATGTATCCAAGGACAACACACTATAATAGGCCAAAATTACACATACATAGATGTGTGGAAGAGAGTGACAGACAGTGACAAAGAGCCTCCCATTATGAGGCCTGTCCCACCCGGCACACATCTAATTGGCTAAAACCACATGATGTGCAAATGGCAATCACTGTAGACATTTGCCTCTGGTATTCCTCAGCACTATAGTGTCTGTGGTGCTTGTGATAACTGTGTAACATGACTGTACAAGTCAGTATTCATCTAGCAGTTGTATACAAGTACTTGTGAAATATAAACCTGTGTATGCTTGAGTGTTGTGTGTCTGCTTCCAGATGAAGGTTTATGACCCATGCACAAACACTGCACTCCCTATTGCTCTACTATGCCAAGCCTGCTGATGTCATGCACCTTGAAATATACCTTTGGTGAAGGAGTTGCCCTTTAAGCTCCATGGTGCATGCTATAACTGCATAATGCTGTAGTGTGATGTACTAGTTAGGTAGGAGATCTAATCCCAGACATGGCAAGTTTGTGTGTGTGTGTGTGTGTGTGTGTGTGTGTGTGTGTGTGTGTGTGTGTGTGTGTGTGTGTGTGTGTGTGTGTGTGTGTGTGTGTGTGTGTGTGTGTGTGTGTGTGTGTGTGTGTGTGTGTAGGGATCAATGCTTTTGTGGCCATTAACAGTCACTACTTTCCCCATTGCCTTACTTTGACAAGCCTGTTGATGTCATTCACCTTGAAATACACGTTTGGGAAAGGAATAGCCCTATAAGCTCCGTGGTGCATGCTATAACTGTGTAATGCTGTAGTGTGATGTACTAGTTAGGTAGGAGTTCTAATACCAGACATGGCAACTGTGTGTGTGTGTGTGTGTGTGTGTGTGTGTGTGTGTGTGTGTGTGTGTGTGTGTGTGTGTGTGTGTGTAGATATCAATGCTTTTATGGCCATTAAACAGTCACTACACTCCCCATTGCCCTACCTTGGAAAGCCTGCTGATGTCATTCACCTTGAAATACACCTTTGGGGAAGGAATAGCCCTATAAGCTCCATGGCATGTGCTATAACTGCATAATGCTGTAGTGTGATGTACTAATTAGGTATGAATTCTATTCCCAGACATGGCAACTGTAGAACTTTGTGTTTGTCTGTGTAGGGATCAATGCTTTTGAGGCCATTCACACTCACTACAATTTCCATTGCCCTACTTTGGCAGGGCTGTTGATGTCATTAACTTTGAAATACACATTTGGGGAAGAAGTAACACATTAAGCTCCATGGCCCATGCTATAACTGCATAATGATGTAGTGTGATGTACTAGTTAGGTAGGAGCTCTAATCCCAGAACATGGCAACTGTGAAACTCTGTGTGTGTGTGTGTGTGTGTGTGTGTGTGTGTGTGTGTGTGTGTGTGTGTGTGTGTGTGTGTGTGTGTGTGTAGGGATCAAATCTTTTGTGGCCATTCACAGTCACTAGGCACTCCTAAAAATGGAGAACATTGATATATGTGCAGTAACAGAGACCTGACCCAAGGCTCCAGCGAGCACCCCTGCAATACCAGGTATAGCTCTCACCACCCCTGTTGGCCACTAAACTGAGACCAAAACACTAAAGGTGGCATAGTGTCCATATTCACCAAGGATATTCACACCACCAGGCTACTTTCCCAACAGAATGTGTCTGAAATACCCTCGGTGGAACTAACACTATGTAAGACTGCAATCCAAATTGTATAGCTTGTTACAGATCCCCCACCATGCCCCAAGATTCCCACTACACATTTCTAAACACACTGGGAAATATTATGATACAACCAAACAACCTAATACTGGGTGACTTACAATATCCTGTCATTAACTGAAAAAACTACTTGAGTACCAACACGTATGCCCAACGGTTTTTGGACGTCATAATTCCCTATGCCCTGGATCAAGTAACCCATAGTCCCACCAGGAGCTCAAATATCCTAGACCTGGTCATTACCAACATGGGAAATAAATGCTCCACACCTATGGTCACCCAATCAGTGGTCATGTCTTCCCATAAGCTAATCACCCTTAACATCCACATCCCTCCCCCACACCCCAGTAAGGAAGCCTCCATAACACACATCTCCAAAGCCAATGTCATGCTACACATGTCAGATGTGACTAACGTCATGACACCCATGCAGACGGGAACTGAAAGGACAACTGCTGAATCCTACATGAAGGCACTTCACTAGCACATCCACTCGTGCATAAAAAGTGCCATCCCAAATAGAATCAAGATGCTCCCCACCAAGAAAAGGAAGCCAGTGTGGTGGTCCCTGCCATAAATATACTGTACAACAAAAGGAAGGAACTGTTGCAGAAATTAGGGAATTTCCAGGATGCAAAATACTCTCTTACCAACCTCAGTAAGAAGCTGAGAAACCTTATAACATCCTCCAAAGCTAGTTACGAACATAATACAGCCAAAGATGCTAAAGACAACTGCAAGCAGTTCCATAGCTATGTCAAGACTCTAAATGGCAATGCTCAGATCTGCTATGAGCTACAACAGGATGGCATTAAATATACTGTTCCCAAGTATATTGCCAATATCCTGGCAGATTGATTCAGTGCCAACTGCACCCCTCCCACCCCTAAAGGGCCAATCTCAACACTGAAAGATTGTCAGATTCTGGCAATGGCCACACAGGTAAAAACCACACTCTCCAGAGCTAAGAAAACAGCATCCTGGGCTGTGTACTACATGAACTACAAAATGAACTGGCACCTCACCTATGTGCCATGTCTAATCATAGCCACACCTCAGGTTTTGTGCCCACTGCATGGCACACAGCTACAGTTATCCCAGTCCACAAGGCGGATCCACCATGGATCCTGGGAACTACAGCCCCAGCAGTATGATGTGCCTGATCTGCAAGGCCATGAAATGTATTATCATGGAACTTATAAACAAAGACATTGGCAACCTGCAAACACTGCACCCCACCCAGGTTGGGTTTGTGAAGGGCTGATCATGTCTCTTGAACCTGATTGACATCTTTGAATCAGTCTCCAGAACTGTGGATGAGGGTAAGGTGGTTCATACAGCCTATCTGGACCTCACCAAGGCCTTCGACACCATCACCCAGTCCAGAATCATAGATAAACATATCAAGCTGGCCATTAATCCCTACTTCACCCAATGGTTTGCCAGCTGCTGTACTGACAGAACCCACAGTGTAAAATTAGGTGACTCCAAATCAAGCCCCAAGTGACAGTTGGAGTACCTCTACTGCTCTGAAGTACAGGCCAACACTAAGGGACTCTGGTTAACAAAGGTCACAGATGACTGCAAACTGGGAGCCAGTATTGAATCCCCACATGATGTGGATATTCTGCAGAAAGGCCTTACAGAAAGAGATGCTTGGTGCCTGAGCTATGGCATGAAGCTCAATGCCAAGAAATGTATAGTTATCTCCTTTGGGAAGGGACATGTACCCATGAAGTACCACATAGGTGGCAATATACTAAACACCTAAAGTGTGATAAGAGACTTAGGGAAACAGGTGGACAGTGGTCTCACCTTTGATAACCACATCACCACAACAGTCAGGAAATCCACCTATGTGGCACACCTCATCACTAAGGGCTTTACATCCAGGAGAAAGGAGGCCATTGTCCCACTGTAGTCCTCTCTCAGTAGACCCAGTACAGATTATAACTCCCCATTTGGTATGTACTTCACAAGACAGCTGCAACAACTAGAAAGGCTGCAGACGTACCTCACTAAAAGAATCACAGGCCTAAAACAGACGCCCTGTGCTGACCATCTGAAAATCATCCAGCTACACTCTGCCACATATTGTGTATTCAGAGGTGATCTCTGCTTAACATACAATGTCATGTCAAACCCAGAGCTGTTGGACATGCTACACTTAAAGAAATCCAAATCCCTCACAGCCACGCACTCCAGGGATCCAAACCTTGTCATCACAATGAACAATACATACTGGAGGGATGTGTTCCTGACCCAGAGACTCCCCAGACTCTGGAATAGACTGCCCATGTATGTCAAGCAGAATGCCTCTTTGGCCCTCTTCAAAAGGAACCTTGATGATTGGATGGGAGATAGTAAATTGACCCCGGGGATCATGTCAGTCACCCTGCTAGACAGGGGTCCAGGGAAGTAAATATTGTGGGAAGACATAGCCAGGGAATTGGCATGGGTAGGCATGTATAGGCCCTAGGGCCGATAGCCTAGTACCAACCTATGAACCTATGAACCTATGACCTACACTTTCCATTGTCCAACTTTGGCAAGCCTGCTGATGTTATTCACTTTGAAATACACCTTTGGGGAAAGAGTAACCCAGTAAGCTCTGTGGTGCATGCTATAACTATGTAATGCTGTAGTGTGATGTACTAGTTAGGTAGTAGTTCTAATCTCAGACATGGCGACTGTAAAACTTTGTGTGTGTGCTTGTTTGTGTAGGGAGAGATGCTTTTGAGGCCATTCACAGTCACTACAACTTCCATTGCCCTACTTTGGCAAGCCTGCTGATGTCATTCACTTTGAAATACACCTTTCGGGAATGAGTAGCCCAGTAAGCTCCATGGCGCATGCTGTAACTGCATAATGCTGTAGTGTGATGTACTAGTTAGGTAGGAGTTCTAACTCCAAACATGGCAACTGTGAGACTTGTGTGTGTATGTGTTTGTCATTAGTATCCTGGGTTGAGGTAGCACACAAGAGGACTCATTGTGGAGCGGGTATTGCAAATTTTTTATATGGTGTGTCTATTATATATCACAATGTCCACCTTACAAGGATAATAGGTGTCAAACAGCAGAAAGGCTGGGGTAGACAATCCATACTCCAACATGTGACATCATGGCTTGGGGAATAATATAGGCAACCCTTGTATTACCCAGAGAACACTCTCCATCCATGTCTCATACATAAACACACTTGGCTAGGCAACAACCACTATGTTGGTAGTTCCCTGCATATTGCCCACAGATTGTAACCAATGTGTGATTGCAGTGGACTATAGAGGACATTGCACCCTGTCCCATCTCTACAATAGGCAAATTATTGCATACAGTGCTCCTTTGCTATGTACCCCACTGGACGCTTGCAACAACTGTAGAGTCATTAAATGTAAACCACAAAAGACATACCATTACTTATACACATGGCCTGTATGGACAGATGCCATTGATACCAGTGAATACATGTAGCATGCTGTCAATGTAGGTGCAGGGTCAACCTGGTTTCCATTGCCAGTTCTCACCAAATGAGGTTAGGAATGGCGCATATGATGATAACAATCTGTCTACACAACATGCCACAGACACCCCAGGTACACTTCCACATGTCACAGAACATGCATGTGCACATCCCAGACACCGTCCATGTTATGGAATATGGAGCACATACATGGCAAGCATTGCACAGCACTAATCACCCACAATAGTAACCCAGATGAGTAGATGGTGAATACAATACCCACCTGTGTGGGCCAATCCAGACACTACACCCCTGAGCCACACTGCAGACCATTGTCATGTGGCCTGATGCCAAGGTATACCCTTTACCTAGCTTTCTACAGCCTTCTGGCACAGTCAACCACTACACAACTGTGAAGCAATGCACCCATGCATATCAGTACTGGCAAACCTGTGTCTGTGTGTGTGTGGAGTATAATGATTTGGACGAAATTCACACTCACTACACCTCCCATTGGCCTACTGAAGCATGCCCTCTGATGTCAGACATCTTGACATACCTTTTGCCCATATATCAGCCTGATAATCTCTGTGGTGCATGTGATACCTGCATATTACTATAGTGTAGCAAACTAGTTAGTTAGGAAGTCTAATCCTGACCCTGTCAACTGTGATAATGTGTGTGAGTCCCTGAGATAGTGTGGCTGTGTCACCTGTTCTTGTGGACAGGCACATGTACTACACCTACCTTATCCCTCCTTTATCACTGTTGCTGATGTCACTCACCATCAAATATACCTTTCGACAGCTCTCCAGCATGTAAGCTCTGTGGTGCATGCAATAATTGCATAGACATGTAATAGCAATGCATAGTCAGGCAGGTGTTTGAAGCCACGTGCTGGTGTGTGACACAAACATGCTTAGCTTTTACACTCCTACCCCCTCCCTCTCTCTTACTTTGTCTCTGTCTGTCTCTCTCACTCCCTCTCTGGTGGATGTGGAGAAGTACACCTGCTTTGCTTAGGCAGTAGCTTGTGTTTTGTAAATGATGCTCATAATCAGCTGATGGCCTGTACATGAATTGCAGTCACCCACTAGCTGATTGTATGTGGGACAGCTGTGGTAACATTCCCATAGCCAATTTCATGGAAACACACTCCTATAACTAGGAACATCATGTGGGTGTAGACCCTTTTCATTCACTGTGAGCAGGAATTCATGTCGGTGTTTGGAAAACAGCATCACTGTTGGTGGTGGGATATGCCTCTAACAACATACGCTGTGGATACAGGCCAACATGCAGGAGGGGGATGTTCCAGACATGAGCACAAAATGTAAGTTTTGCTCTTCTGCATTTGGAATACTGTTAGTTTAATAGGGTTTGTGTGGATATGGCTGGTCTACATGATTAAATACCTGCCATGACAGTGTTATGTGTTTGAGGATACACCCACCTGTAGGGTTATCTGTAGACTGGCCAGTGTTTGGAGTCTTATGTGTCTTGTGTTACTCACAGATTACCTATCTTAGAACTGAAGAAGCATAGTCTGAGGATTGCAGTCAGTATATGGTGACAGCCATAAGAGTTACTGACTTCATATTCCTCACAGGATATATGTCACAGTAAGGATATATGTCAGCATATAAAAATTGCAGCCAATCCATTAGCCTATCCCATTTCCATCCTGATTAACACAACCATTGTAGAAGGCTGCATTCCCTCACTTTGGAAAATTTCACATATCATTCCCCTGCATAAAGGGAGGGATCTCTACAGAACTCTCAAACTACCGTCCTATAGCCTTACTCTCCCCCTTAGATAAAATGATGGAGAAATGCATCCAAAAACAACTTCTTAAGCACCTATTAAACCACAACCTACTAGCCAACTGTCAACATGGCTTCAGGCCTTACCACAGCACCACCTCAGCCCTTCTTTCTTTTACTGACTGTATCAACAAAAACCGGAACAATAACATACTAACCTCTGCTCTCTTTATTGACCTATCCAAAGCTTTTGATATGGTCAACCACAAGATACTATTAAACTTACTTAAAACTTTTGCTCTTGACTCTAGTGCAATAAAATGGTTCAAATCATATCTTCTTAACAGACAACAGGCAGTGCACTGGGAAAACAGCTTATCCAACCTACTACCTATTATCCCAGGAGTCCCCCAAGGATCAATACTGGGCCCTCTTCTGTTCTCAATCTTCATCAATGACCTACATACCATTCTGTCCTCTGCTACCTGTATACAATATGCTGATGATTCTACTTTGATTTGTTCTGCCACATCCCCCTCTGAATTACACTCTATTACCTAACAGACTTTCCAAAATGTTGAAAAATGGTTCTTAAACAGATGCCTAATCTTAAACCCCAAGAAAACCAAATTATTACTTTTCTCCCCCGCCCGAAAATCTTCTCCACTCAATTTCTCTGTCTTCTCTAATAATGGCACCTACATATCTCCTGACCCCTCCACCAAGCTCCTTGGAGTAGAGATAGACAACAACCTATGCTTTGACTCGCACATTAACAACACAATAAAACTAGTCAACAGAAAACTAGGCTCCTTGTTTAAAATTAAACCATTTCTTACACCACTTGCCAGAACTTCCATAGCACGTACCCATTTGATTTCTACCCTACTGTACGCCTCCTCCATCTATACAAATCTGTCCAAAACTAACCTCTCCAAACTAACTGTTGCCTACAACAGAATTGCCAGATTTGCCACTGGCTCTTCCTTTAGAACTCACCACTGCCAAAACCTAAAAATCTGGGATGGCTAGAACTACAAAATTTCATCTTATTTCACCAGCTCTCTTTAGCCCATAAAATCCTCTACAAACCTACCAGCACCCCTATACTCATGACTCTCATTAGCCCTTATTGTTATCTCAAAAGTCTGCATTTCTCTAACAAACTTCTAATATCTACCTGCAAATCCAACAACTTAGCAGGTGAGTCCTTGTTCTCCAACACAATTGGAAAAGCCTGGAACTCCCTTCCTTCCAACCTCACTGCTCTCTCCACTCTTCCCAGCTTCAAATCCCAACTCAAAACTCACCTCCTAACTCACTGGCTCTGCCCCTGCTCTAACCCTGACTAGATACCATTCTGCTCCTAGAACTCTCACTTATCTTGCTTCTAATTCTTATCAAAAACTTACTACTAAATTCGAATTTGCTTTTTTTCCCTTTGATGTTTTTATTTTTGCTTATTGTAGACACTGTAAAAAACACTTTTTCTTCTCTGAACTATACATGTAACTTTTTTTACTGTTAAATGCTTTTAATGAATAATGCTCAATGTTTTTTGAACCTCACTTGGAGCTTTTCTCCCCAGGCCTCTGCTGAAAATGGACATGAATCCAGTTGGACCAGCCCGGTCAACAAATGTAAAATAAAATAAAATAAAGCCCTGTTACAACAGTAAATGTATGAGGTTATCACAGCAACATGTCAATATTGGCCCTGTGTTTGTACCTCCGGCCACAACTCTGTCAACCTTTGTACATATGTCATGCAGTAAGAGGTACATATGTTCAATACACCATTATTTATTGACATCATACCTGATAACAAGCCAGTGAGATATCAGACTGCTAGACATGTTATGTATAGTAGGGGTTAGATTTGAGGACATAACCTGGGCATTCTGTGGTAGTGTATACAGTACTGAGGTCTGTGTACATATGGTGATTGTCAACAGTGTGAGTAATGCGAATATCTACCTTGGCCTGTCTACAGACTGTGGTAGATGTCATTGTTCTTGGTCCTGTTCTATCTGATGTCACATGCTGAGCCAGTGTATGGTACCCTATTGGCTTACATGTTTGTTGGGCCAAGCACACACATGTCCCATACCAGAGACAAGCATCGGACCACACTGTGTAGTGGCCCAGTATATGTAGAGTTAGTGTGTGAGTGGCACATATGAGGATGGTGCTGATCAGACAGTCCATATACTGTAATATTAAGCTCACTTGCCATATGTGGCTGTGTTCACATTGGTTGTGGGTATGCACTTTCACACATGTGTCTGTTACTCTGTGGTGTGACATGTCTGTAGAGCCTGCTATATTTGCAGGTACATGCGTATTCCCTATAAGAAATGTAGGCCAGTGTTGTGACAGTCTGCCTGTAGTTTTCACAGTGCTTTGTTACATGCCTAGCAGCTTAGTGTACTTACCCAGCATGATGTTATGTCCAGATATTTGTCAGATGTACTGGTGCCAGGCCACCATAACTGTCATGTATTTCTGAAAAAGCAGTGAGATGCTGTACAGATGTATGTCACTAACTAGTGGGTAGTATGTGGCCATGTGACCTCTGCACCACTGATTATTATGTGTCAGGACAGACAGGAGTGTGTGAATGCATAAACTGTGTGGGCATATGTATTCCAGTAGTTATGTGATATACCCATTTACATGGCTGTTAACATCCACATTGTCAGGCTTGAGTCACATGTCTTGCACTAAGGGGTTCTGTGTATACCTCTGGACTGACCAGAGTGTGTCAGACTGTCCACATTTTTGGACATATCTCTGCTGTATTCCACAGGGCCATTACTGTGATATCAATGTACTGTACTATGATGACCTTAGGATGTCTGTCAGTAACTGATGGCATATATGTCAATAGCAGATGTGACCTCCCACACACAACATTTCTGTTAAGATAACCCCTGTTACAATCGCAGCAGTCTACATATATACCTGCAATAAGTACATGACATTCCCTTGCACTAAAAGGTTGAGACTATTGGTGCTGAGGTATGACTCCACTCCATGTTCTGGACATATGTTAAACATATATGTATATATATCTCTATCTATCTATCTATATATATATATATATATATATATATATATATATATATATATATATATATATATAGATATATACACATATACATATATATATATATATATATATATATATATATATATATATATATATATACACACATTATATATATATATATATATATATATATATATATATCCACACATATATATATATATATATACACACATATAATTATAGATATGTACATATATATATATATATATATATATATATATATATATATATATACAGAGATATCTATATATGGCCATATATATGATGTAATATGCAGATGTATATAAATACATATATATGAATACATATGTGTATGTACATGTACACATATATGTGTAACATATATATAGATGTGTATCTATATATATATATATATATATATATATATATATATATATATATATATCCTTGTCATGTGTAAACATTACTGTTGTGTATACCTTCCCAGATATATCATACCGTATTTATCTGATATGTGTATATTTAGATATAACAACATATGTGATGCAACAGTAATATCACTAACAAGTACTACACAGCTGAAGAAGTCACAGCAATTGTTCAATACTAATCAATATGTGTACTGCCAGATATATTGGAAAAACAACTGTTTTCACAGCTATCATGGTGTAGTGGTTAACTGCTGTGACTATAGTGTACAGGGTCCTGGGTTCAAGACCTGCAAGGCCTGTTTATTTTGTTCCTGGGCAGAACAAGGGCTGTTGGATACAGAGTGTTTAAGGCAGTTTTGAGCAGCTTTAAGCATGTTTACGTGGGTTTGCATGACGGTAAGCGGTGCTAACCTACGGTTAAATGTACAGGCGCTTACACAGTATAGGCTTTGCTTACCAGTGCCCAAATGTGCTTAGCTATAATATTGCAGCAATGCTGACACTTGCTAAGCATGGCTCAGCCCTGGTAACCAGTGCTCACATTCCAGTCTGATAACATAGCAGGGTAATGACATCTGTAATAAGTTTATGTAATGCCATGTACATAACATGTGTCTATGTGCTGTCATTACAGTAGCAAGAGGTGTGATTCTACTGTCTGGGACACTTGAGTATATATGGCTTGTACAACACTCTTATCCGTGTAAATGTGTTACATACATGGGTAGTATCTCAGGTTATATACAGTCAACTCACTGTTGACATTTT
>NC_056733.1:1633355005-1633525005 GCF_019279795.1 Protopterus annectens
TATAACAACACTAGTTCACATATGGCCCAGTCTTCCAACCTCTGTCCTCTACCTATATACCAGGTTTGTCCATATGACATGCAGTAAGAGGTTGTTATGTAGTGGCCTGTGATTATGTCATGCTGCCATTCCTGCCATCATTCCAGTGATGTTTTGGTCCCCACACATATTGTGGGGTTGGGTCCATATATATGTGGGCTACAGCTGAACAAAATGTGTGCCCTTCTGCAGTCCAGAGATCAGTGTATGTATCAGTGCTATATGCCCCTGTAAGTCAGTCTATGGGGAGGGGTATGCACCATATATAACCTAGGCTGTTACAAAATGTGAGGGATATCAGTAGTAAGACACCTTAAGGTATATGGATGTACATTTTCATACATTTCCCCTTGGGAACATTGGTGGCCTAGTGTTTACTGTCATACAGACTGTTCTGTTTGTCAGTGTGATAGTGATGTTTTCAGTTAAGCATTGTTATGTAACAGATACATCCTCATTGTGGCAACTAATTCTTTTCCCCCTACTGGATGAGTACAGAGTGTAATTGGGGGCTGCTGAACTATACATCTGCATTACTTACTGTTGACTGATTGTTATCCTCTGGCCCAGTCTTTCTTTACTGTTGTACTAATTGAAGACCTTGGGCTGGACAGCAACATTTGTTATACTTTCGTATTACTGTATAAAGTGATCTGCTTGAGAGTTGCATTACTCAGTTAGTATAAATTTCAAAGACCTAACAGCTGTATGACATGTCATATACAACTGTAATAGTACACAAATAAACATTTCTTATATATGCAAGCCTGTGTGTGGTGTCATATCCTTTACTTCTCTGTGGGTATATGTTTCATGCAATAATTGTCTTTTGTATGAGTGAATCATACACTGTCCATTTTAAAAGATGGCAACTGTAGGAATACTGGCTGTTCAATATGCTGTGCACCCTCTAAATATGTATCTTCCTATACATATCTATGTGTGTGTATATGTATATATATGTATGTGTGTGTGTGTGTGTGTATGTATCTTTGGAATGTTTATTGCTTCCACATTGTACTTTCCCTATGGTAGCCAAACTGTACTACATGATATGTTATTGGTACCATCCTGACATCATACAGGTGGGATGAATTACTGTTAATGTCTTGTGGCTATGTTGTGTGGGGTCTTGGGGATGGAACTTATAAGTGTTGCTATTGTGTTGTAGGGCGGATCTGTTTGGCTGTGAAGGAGAGGTGATATCAATAATTCCAAGAGGTACTTAACGTGAGCCCCTGCACCCCCATTAACAGTGCTGCCTTTGGTCATATATGTATTTGTTGTGTTATCTTTTATATCTATAGATATATATCTGTATATACATATACACATATATGTATATACATATACACATATATGTATATATATATATATATATATATATATATATATATATATATATATATATATATATATATATATATATATATATATATATATATATATATAAATATCTGTTTACACACACACACATATATATATATATATATATATATATATATTGCTATATATATATATATATATATATATATATATAAATATCTATATGTATATATTTATAAATATATATGCACACACATACATCTACATGTATAAATACATTTCCTGTACTGTTGAATGACTGTGCTGGATGATATGTTTGTGAAAACATCAGGGATAGTATATCTGACATGGCTTAGTGGCAAATCACTTTGGCTGTAGTGTGTAGGGTCCTCGGTTCAAGCCTTGCAAAGGCTATTTATTTTGTTGCTGGGCAGAACAAGGGCCACTAGATACAGAATGATTAAGGCCCTTTTAAGCAGTTGTAAGCGGGTTTGAGCGGGTTTGCACCAGGGTAAGAACTACTAACTTCTGGTTATAGTTTCTAACACTCAGTTACCTTCTAAATTGCTTAACCTGTGTCGGCATTACTTACCCCCACGCAAACAGGCTTAAACCCACTTACTGCTGCTTAAAAGTGCTTATTCCCGCTTACCCCATGCTAATTTCTTTAAAATAAAAGAAAAAGGGTTGATAGGAAAGTGGTGAAAAAGGGGCACAAAGAGGGAAAGACAGTAGGGAAAATAGCTAGGGATGTGCAGGACTGGTCTAGGGAAGGTTCATAGCTGCCCATTTCTTCTAGAACAACAGCTGTGCATATACACTGATTTGGAGGTAGATTTGGACACTCATACCACTGAGAGAGGGATGAGGAGAACAATAATATGTTGTGAATGCAATTAGACCATCTTACATGTGTCCAGAGGACACGTGTGCAAAATGGACAGCTATGTATGGGGCGAGATTTTTTTTTGGGAACAGATTGCATCAGATTGCCCCTTTTTTAAGGTGAGAGTGGGATGTTGGGGAGGGACAGTAGATATATTTGAGGAAGTTGGTTGGGTAGGATAACAGACAAGAGAGACAAGACAGCATACAGGGGCGGTATATGACACATGGGGGTAAACACCTTGGATGGGGAGGGGTGTTTGGAAGTCGGAAGCCCATGAGCCCCCTAGTGGAAACAGTGGGACTGAGGTCCCCACCCATGAGCAGTCACCACTGTACTTCATGGCCCTGGAGGTGGCTGTGCTTGGGGCTGGGTAGGATGGGCAGGCTGACCCTCTAGATGCACCACGCGGCCCTCAAGCTGATGTAGCAAATCTCCATGCCCACCATGCACCAGACCCCGGACCTGACGACAGGTGACAATATCCTGTCTGTGCCTACTCCCAGGGGGGCAAGCCCCATCCCTTGAGGCGGTTCCACCTGAAGGTGGTGCAGGACCAGCAAATGAGGAGGTCCTGGTGTGGGCCCCAGATGTGCTGGTGCCCTGTGCCATGGCCAGATGAGGTGGGAGAGGTGGGTCCACTGGGACCTGCCTTCCCAAATGTGTTATGGTGTTTCAATTTTAAAACATATGTGGGTTAGTAATAGTCAGCACATTCAAGGATTAGGTATAACAGCATGCATACATATTCTCATTAACACCAGATATGGAACAGTTGCATAGCAAACAGAACACATGCATATATGGAACCACAGTGGCCATTACAACAGCATGCAGGTACACTGATGGCAGCATGCTGCCAATGTGGGAGTATTTCAACATGGCACATGCAGAGAAACAAATTTCAATATTTATCAAACAATAGGACATATGTCCCAACAGTAGATTTAATTGTACACATACTGATTGAGTTGTGTATTTAGTTTATTGTTGCAGATATGGTGGGGGGGGGGGAGAAAGTTGTCAGTTAACAACTTGTATATCCCTGTAGTTCTCATCACTTTCTTAGTCAGTGCTGTGATCTGTACCTTACAGGTATTATTACACTACCCTATGACCTTAGTTTGGACAGTGGTATGGATGTAGATAACTATATACATGAACTATGTTTTACCTGCAGTATACACCTCTTACCTGGTATACCTGTGGAGGTATTGTTTGTTAACACTACCTGACTGTTTCTACGCATATTCACAGATTCCAGGTTAATGTAATGCACAGACCTCTCCATCTCTTATTGCACACACCCTGGGCATGTCTTGACAACATGCAGGTGAAACTGGGACATATTTTGACTATTGCCCTCATAAACCTTTGGTGAGTTGTACAATGACAGGTTTGTTTTCATAGACATTTTCCAAATATTTACATGCCTGACAGTCAGTTATATGACATTAAATGCTGCCTAAATGTCAGAGATTATCACACTGATATGCCAGGGGGACAGGGTAACAGCCAGCAAATATGAGCCAATTATCTGGACATTCTGGACAGATCTGTACAGTCGAGGGGTATGATTCCTCATGCAGCTTACCACCACTCCCAGGATTCGAACCATTGCTGTGTCAGCTAAAAAAACAGTGTACATCACAGTTGAGTGTGCTATATAAATACTGCTGTGTATCTTTTCTCTGAATTCTGTCTATAAGTCTCACGTGGTTTTACAATCTGACATTGTAATTACAACACTCTTATACAGGGTTTCCTAGACAGTTTTATTATGTAGCACTGTGTGTATGACAGTGATACCTTATTAGTCAGAGATACTGCAACACTAACACTGCCATACAATACCAGACTAAACAGTACCAGTCCAGGATTTCAATCTTTTAGTCCTAGGTACAGTTTTCATATCTGAATGGATGGAGTGGGTGGAGAAGAGTGTCAGGAGTGATTTGTGACAGATGAGTACCAGTAAGAGTGAAAGGGAGGGTCTACAAGATGGTAATGAGACCAGCTATGTTATATAGGTTGGAGACAGTGGCACTGACAAAAAGGCAGGAGTTTGAGCTGGATGTGGCAGAGTTAAAGATGTTAAGATTTGCACTGGGCATGACGAGGGTGGACAGGATTAGGAATAAGTATATTAGAGGGTCAACCCAGGTTCAGTCCAGGCTGGAAGGTTTGGAGACAAAGCCAAAGAGGCAAGATTATGTTCGTTTGGACATGTGCTGAGGAGGGATGCTGAGTATATTGGGAAAAAGATGCTAAGGATGAAGCTACCAGGTAACAGGAAAAGAGGAAGGCCTAAGATAAGGTTTATGGATGCAGGTGGTTGGTGTGACAGAGCAAGATGCAGAGGACAGGAAGAAATGGAAACAGATGATCCACTGTGGCGACCCCTAATGGGAACAGCCAAAAGAAGATGATGATGACAGTTTTCGTATTTGACAGACCTGGAGGGGGAATGTTTGTCAACACTATCTGAATGTTGTCACACATATTAGCAGATTCCACATTATTATTATGCACATACGTCTCACTCTGTTACTGCACACACTCTGGTCGTAGCTTCACAACATGGGGGTAGAGTTGGGACATACTTTGCTTATTACTCTCATAACACTTTGGTAAGTTGCTAGAGTGACAGGTTTGTTCATATAGATATATTTTGGACAGTTATGATGTCTGACAATCAGTTGTATGTCATTATTTGCTGCCTAAACTTTGGGATCATCCCACTGATTTGCCAGGGGGGACAGGATGACAGCCAGAGGACTTACAACAATTATTTGGACTGTCTGACAATATCTGTACAGTTGTGGGGTATGATTCTGCATACAGCTTACTACCACTCCCAGGAGTCAAACCATGGGTGTGTGTGCTAAAATACAACATTTCACATCTCAGTTGAGTGTGCTGTTTGGATTATGTTGTCTATCTTTTCACTGTTTTCTAAGTCTCTCTCTCAGTTGTACAATATGACCTTGTGACTACAACAGTTGTATACAGACATTCCTAGACATTTTATTTATGTAGCACAGTGTGGATAACAGTGCTTAATACAACAGTACAATTAAGAGATTGCAACACTGCATTACCATATGATACCAGATTAAACACAAGCAGTCCAGGAGTTAGACCTTTATTGCCAGACTGTTAACCTTTTATTTACATACAACCTATATGAGACTCTTCCTGCCATATTGTCTGGTTTGTTCAGTACATGCCATACACAATACAGGTTTTATACTGGCAATTAACTTTCTACTACTTTTATATTTATTTCTTATGACAGTACATGCAAGATTATTACTAACCTGCCTCGTGACACAGCCTCTGCAGTCTACAGGCATGGGCTTCCTGGTTTACAGCCCAGACATCTGCAGCTGTCAAAGACATAAGAGGAATATGTAGCCATACCTATCCATAATATATATGAGCTAGGAATTATTAAACAGGTAGTAGACTGATACTTACACATGGCTGGGACATCACCCGTCTGTCTACCCTCTTGGATCCACTGATCCAAGAGCTCCCTCTTTCTCTGTTTCAGGTTGGCATATTGATGCCTGACCTGCTCACCAGTTTGAGGGATGCCAGTGGTGCTGGTAAGGTCACAGGCGAGATGGTCCCAGGCTTCTGCTTTATATTGGGATCCCTGGTACTGGCCCTGCAGCAGTCTCTGTTCATGGTCTTTAACAAAGAGTCCTGCCATGACTTTGGACTCCTGGATGCCCCAGTGCTGTGCCTGAAAGTGTGATCCTTCACCCAAACTGGCCATAGTGCCTACAGGAGGAAGCTGCAACCAGTTATGAGATGTATTCCTGCCTGTGTGGTTTAAATAGGGCCAATTTCCTGCACTTTGCCATGATTGGATGGTTTTGAAAATGCTAAACTATGGGCAAACCTGCTTACCTAAGGTTGGCATTGCTTAAAGGGGTATACCACTGGGCAAGCTGATTTAGCTAGCCTACACATTGCTTACACCTAGTAAGCAGGGATGTGCAATGCTTAGCATTGCTTAATTTTAAATTTGCACACTATTTGCTGTTTGGCATTGATTTATCATTCATTACAAGTTATATATGTGTTTGGTATCCATGATTCATGTGTACATACACTGTATGGGGTCCTTGTGTTTATTGGAGGATTCAACACTTTATAACAATGACACCTCACATCTGGACTTAATGCAGTACTCCAGTTCACATATTTATGTTATGTAGTAGATTATACAACATAAAACTTGTATATAGATTCCTTTCACATGTAAATTTTGATTTTGCTATAGTGAGGATCTGTTTGGGGATACCTCAGTTTTATGTACTGCTGCAATGGCTTACTGGTTAACTACTGTGACTATAGTGTACAGGGTCCTGGGTTCAAGATCTGCAAGGGCTGTTTATTTTGTTGCTGGGCAGAACAGCGGCTGTTGGATACAGAGTGATTAAGGCACTTTTAAGCAGTTGTAAGCAGGTTTGCACAATGGTAAGCAATTTTAACTTCCGGTTAAATATGCTTACAGGGAGTTAGCTTCAATATTGCTTAACCTGTGTGCGCATTGCTTACCCCTGCGCAAATCGGCTTAAACCCACTTACTACTGCTTAAAACTGCTTACTCCCACTTACCTCTGCACTAATTTAGACAGAAATGTAACATGGCTCCTGGGAAAGTGGTGGATTTGGATACTCTATTGATTTATCATTCATTACACATTATACCTTCAATTCGTATCCCTGATTCATGTGTACATATACTGTATGGGGCTCTTGTGTTTTTCTGTGGATTTTACAACAAGTGGTGCTGCGGTAGCATTGTCACCTTACAGCAAGACGTTGTCGTGTTCGATTCTCAGCTAGAGCATCTTCTGTGTGGAGGCATGCGTGAATGGGCATGCCTTCGTTGAAGGTTGTGTGTCAGGGCTGGTAACTCGACACATAAAAATCCATTACCAAACATTAGCAGACCGGAGTTCCACTGTGGCGACCCCTAACCATAAGCCGAAAAACACAGCAACAACAACAACATTACAATAACTCCTCACATCTGCATTTAATGCAGTACTCCAGTACACAAATATATGTTATTTAGTAGGTTATATTGCAAAAAATATTTTCATAACGTGATTTGACATGGAAAATGGAATTTTCTACAGTGAGAATTAAACTGGGAATGACTGCTCGCAAGGTGAACACTATGACCACTACACTATTGCAGTACTGCTTCATTTGCCTGTATCTTGCTATTTATCTTCTTGTGCAATTTAAGCTACAGTATGCATAGCTAAGCAATGGGCAATGGGCAAAACCGCTAACCTATGGTTAAATTTAATCTGTTTGATAAAAAAAAGTTTTTTACTGCTATTTTCTCTTGGAAGGGACAGGTTTCACTTATTGCTGTGGATTCCTGCATGCATCTGCACATTTGGCAGACATCCTAGCAACCACCCATACCTCTCAACTTCTTAATGCACATTATCTGGACAAAGCTTGACAACATGAGGTCCAGCTATGGACATATTTTAATTATTGCTCTTATAAACTTGGGACAGTTGCTAGAGTAACAGGATTGGTTTTAATATACGTTTTCTGATGGATTTTGATTTCTGACACTCATATGTATGCCATTATTTCACGGCTTAATTCCTGACATCATCCCATGATTTCAGGGTACAACTGGGGTACAGGCCAACTGTATGGGCAACAAATGTGGACATTATGCAATGATTTGTACAGCTGGGAGGTAATCAACCTCCTATGAGCATTCTTGCTCATTGTTATTGCCGAACGGCACTTCCTGAGTGCAGGGGCATGTGTATTGTGAGAGCTCTGCTCTCGGACACACCCCATGCACTCATCCACGCTCCATGTCCTTTTAGGAGCAGAGGCAGCACATCTTCATTACTATGCATGGCACACTGCCGTGCTGCTCGTAAACAATCGTTTCCGTGCAGGAATAAGCTATTCCTGCATGGTGCCTTACTGAATTCCGGGGATGGATAGAGCTGCAGAACTGTTAAACTCACTTGGTTTAAAGTCAATTGCCCACCCTTGGAAAATAAATTACATTTCTGAAATTCTGCATATTTTGGAATCAAGCAGATTGGTAGCACCATTTTTCAGTGCTCTGCATTTCTTCAATTCCTTGGTAAATGGGCTCTTTCTAACATATTGCACACATAGTAAAATAGCTTCTTAATAATCATCAACAGCAACATGCATGATAAAAGCTACATCATAACAGAGAGAGGTAAAGCCCGTATCCTATTAACAGTATGGGTGCTGCAAGGGCCAAAGAGGGGGAATCAGATTGACTGGCTAACATCAACTTGCCCCTTCCGGGGGGGGGGGTCACTGCAATAGGCAATGTTAAAAACCTGGTGAGTTTCATGCAGCACAGGCAGTGTGCCACTTAGCTGGGAAGTTGCACATGGTTGGAAGCACACATATACCTCCCAAAGCAGTGATTACAAAGCTTACAAGTCTGCCAAGGGTCAAAGGAAGTAAGAACATTCTCCATCATGTCAGTATGCACCAGCGTCCTTTATCTCCTCCCTGGCTTCAGATGTGAGTCAGCTTGAACCCATGGGAGGCTAAGATAGGTCTGATAAAGCAGGTGAAGAAGGGCAGGGAAGGAGCTGGTGTCAGCTGATGGTCAACTGCATGGAAGGGAGAAATTGTATACACGTTAAAAGAAAACAATGAAAACATCTGAGAAAGATTTTATTTTCCATCTCTTTTCACACTTGAAAGACTCTGTATGTCTTCATTTTTGTTTTTACCCAATGATTTTCATTATTTTGTTACTAATACCTTTATTTATATATGTAACTTATTTTTATGCAAATTGTGCCTACCATACTGATTAATGCCATGGCTGAAATGGATCGTCAGACCAATGTCTCTCTGCAAATATTTAAGAATAAAAAAGTGTTAAGCAACAAGCGGAAATAAAACAAACATCACAAAAATTGTGCTGACATCTAAGCATTATAATACAGTTATTTTTTTAGGAAAACTACCATTCTTATTAGCATCATTCAAATATTTTGGATGAATCTAAAAATATTAGGGTGATAAAGACCGAAAAGCTGGTACAATTTTAAAATATTAGTATAATTCACTTAAAAAGTTAACAGTGTATCAATTTTTACACTGACGTACTTTCTTAACAATAACAGGAGTAATCTCTAAAGTCAAGCATTATTGATTGACTGTTATCATAGGTGATTTACCAGAAAATCAAATGTTTTACAAGGGGCAAAGCAAAAATATAAACCAAAATCAGAGATGGTTGAAAGGTACGGAACCCACAAATGTTGGTAATGTAAATTATGTTCTTTAAGGCAGCTGATGAATTTAAAACATCCTGATGGCAGGGATTTTTAAACTTTTTATTTATGTTTTCAAGCCCGATTACAGTGTATATTTAGCTATTTGTTTTGGGATGAATTTTATATGTGGAGAACTGTGCATATCTTACTAGTATGCAGAGGTAGAGCAGTTTAAATGCTCAGGTAAACCAGCTATTGATGGAAGGCAGATAGTATAGTTTAGCTTTTAATAAATATATGAAACTGATTTTAAACTAGGGGCATGGCATAACAATATGTTATGTTAGATCAGGAAAAATAGAAACTAGACAAAATGTTTATTACAGACCTAACAGAAATAAATGATTTTCATTGAATCCATTTTTAAAAAGCAGGTGTATCCATTTGTTCAACCATAAATAGTTTTACATTATTTCAGCATTGTGATTTGTTTTACAAATCATGTGTGTTATTGTGTGTAGTTTAAACTGCTAATCCAGCTCTGAGGCATTGAGTGATGAAGCTCTGACTATGATCCAGATGACCCATATTTAATCACCAGTTTAGGTGCTTGAACAGCCATGTGGAGGAAGGTGAGGGTGAGCAGCTGATACTAGCTCACCCAACCTGGGAAGGGGATTGGTGGATCAAACTGGCCAATCACAGTAATGCACGTAGACGCCTTCAGGCAATGATTTGAGCCATAGATTGGGGATGTGAGCTTAGACCAGCCAAGATGATGATGGTATCCCTCTGCAGAATGTGTGAGGAAATACACTCATGTTAAAGGAGGGCATAACTGGACCTTCCCTGGTGATACGAGTATTCATGTCAGCCACAAAGGGGTGGGGCTAGTTCCATGAGTGGATAAAGTCCTAATTGCTACTTGAATGATTGCTCTGTGATTGGCTATTACTTGTTAGAGAACAAATGGTCCATGGAATGTCTTTTGCATTTGGAGGAACAAACTGTCTAATAGATCACCGGGAGCTGATGACCAGCATGCACTGGACAGCTGAAAAGCATCATTGAGATTGATTTTTTTGTGACTTTTTCTTGAGGAAACATTTTTTATGTGTGCAAAACATAGTAAGAAATTTTTATTTTTTTAGTTATGACCATTTTTTATTTCTGGTTTTGTACTATTTTCTACTTTACATGACATCTTTTGCACATGTTTTTGTCACTTTTTTGTAAATTATTTTAAATCATTTATAGTCTCATCTTACAATGTTTAGTTCATATAGATATTTTTGAGACTTATGGCCTGTTTCACTGTACATTTATGCACACACTGGTAAAGGTGAAAATGATTACAGGCTTATACTATATTAAATGCTTCCTATTTAGTCTGAAAATACTGACTCTGACTGCTGAAGGATCGGCTAGCATAGGCTGCTTATTTGTATTGTTCACTTTGTTTTTGTATGCATATTACCTGTAAACCAGCAATACTGATATTTGAGCAACAACTGAGTTTCTTTACTGGATTCAACATATTTCAAAACTTTTTTTTTCTGAGGAAAGAATGTCTTGTTTTTTGTATGCTGGTTCATATACAAGTTACTGGTTTCTTTGTCAAATTTCATACTAATTAGTTATGTTGGTAAAATCTGAAAAAAGTCTGTAGAAATAATTTGTCATTCAAAAATACTTTAACAACTTTGGGGTCTTATGGTGTATTGGTGGCATCATGTTACTTCATTTCTCTTTGGATAAGCTGAAGCTCCTTCTTTGAGAAAATATAAATACATAAAGATTAATTATATTGATTTATAAATTAATTTGTACTCTTTATTTTTTCTTGCATTGATCTTAAAATGGAATCAAGCTGTAGTTAATTTCCATGTAATATTTATTCTAGAAAATGTTAACTTGATACCTTCTGCATTTTACTTTTAAACATGTTTGATACAGAATCAATACAGTGAAATCTACCTCTTATTTTCTGAGGCCTAAGTAAATGGTAAACGTTGACTATTTGTGCTAAGCCTCTTTTTCTCTTATCAACCTTTCTCATATCACTGTAAGTTCTTGCTTCACCATAATTGTTTGGTTTTGACAGTCTAGCTGTCTATTACTGTTTCATTATTATTTGCTTCCTCCAGTTTATTAAGTCGTTGCTCTTCTTCAACAGTGATATTCAATTAACTTCTTCAGTGATGCTAATATACGGACTGGATTATTTTTATTCAGTTGCACTTTTTTTCTGAAAATATTTTAAGTTTTTTGTCCCTTGAAATAATGCTTTGTATTTTTGCTGTAGTTTGTCTAATATTTTATTTTCGCAAGAGCTATCTCAGTTCCATTTAAAAGGTTTAGGCAGCTCTAGAATGGCTGATGCTTTATAATTTACCAAAGATTTTCCTGTTCCCTGTATTGTTTAAGATTTTGCTTTATCTTATACTGGGTTTTCTATTACACTAATTCAGAAGACTCCACAATGGTAGCAGGTTCTTACGGGTTAATGAATATAGCTTGCCTTACATTATTTGCAAAAGAAGTTGTGGGCCTAGTTGTGTAATGTGTTGGAATTCATGCTCTAGTACCTATCAGTAAATACTTTTTAATGTTTTCCTGGTTGTTTTTTGCCTACCCCTTTACTTATTGTACTTGTGTCTGGTGATTTACTTGTTTGTTGTACTTTGTCAAAGAACAGTTACGCAATCCTTAATGTTCACTCTGTGCAGGTTTTCTTATATCTATTTTTCCTATTCTCTTATGACCTGTACCACTTACCTTTTGCTGGATTTTTCTGAAAAACTTATATTATGGGTGGATATAAAACAAGTTTATATATATATATTTTTTTGCTAGCTATGATAACAAAACTGGAAATATATGCTACAATTACTGTGTGACCTCTCTTATTTGTATCATGTTTCTTTGCAACTAGTAGCTCCATATTTTATGGCTTTTGCTTACTGAACTAAAGACAGTATATATTGTAACTATATGACCTATGAGACTTGGTTCTTTTATAAAAATTGACTAGCTAAAATTGACAAAACATTTTCAGATCTTCTGAGTTCTGAATTTATTATCTGAACAATATGACTATGCATATAAACTAACAGCACTAGAAATAAGTCTCTTATTACCTTAAGTATGGTACCTGATGTCCTTCAGAAACTATGACCTCATTGCCTTCTGAAACACTAATATGTTCACTTGCATGATTACAGTAAAACACTTCAGCATAAAATGTTCCATCACAAATGCTTGTTGATTTCGATATAGATGTCACAAATAATTGTGAACTGCTGGTTTAAAGATGTCCTGCTTTATTATAAAACAACAGCACACATTTTGGGTACTAAATTTGGTGCAGTAAAATAAAGAAAATACCTCATGGGTCTACTACAAGCACTCCCATGTTAGTAGCTCCCAACATGCTTGCTTGATCTACATGGGAAGTGTCATAACACCCAGTTGACCAATCCTACTTACTGCCTTTCCCTGTTGAATTGCAAAGCCATACCTGTGCCCTAATTCTAATGAGAAAAGCTCCTACCCAGACCCTAACTGTACCCATAGCACTGTCTTCATGCTCTCTATACCTAAATTCCCTGATAGTTCCCTCAACCTAAAGTGTCCAATCACCCCCTAAACCTAAAACTCCACTCCTGCTCCATAACCCCAAACTCCCCTCCCATTGCATAACCCCAAATTCCTCTCTCACTCCATAACCACAAATTCCCTCCCCCCACTCCATAACTCTAAACTCTCCTCCCAATTCATAACCCAAACTCCCCTCCCACTCCATAACTCCAGACTCCCCTCCCAGTCCATAAATCTAAACTCCACTCCTGCTCCCTAAATGTAAAACTCCCCTAAAACTCCCTATACTTATAACTCTCCTCTGACTTCCTAACCATAATATTACCCCACTGCTTCATAAGCTTAAATCACCCCTCCCATCTGCTCTCCAAAACTCTAGCCTACACTCCAACCAACTCACTTCTTCCCCATGGCTTCCATACTTGCCTTGCTCAAACTTGGCTGCTGTGGTTGGGCGAGGTACAGCAGAAGCACTCTCGCTCACAGCTGCCTCACCTCACCTGAACATGTAGTCAGGTTTGTGCAGGAGCAGCAGGTCATGCAAGCTATAAATGTCTGAATGCCTTTTAGCATCTGGGGCTTGGGAACTTGTTGAAGCACATACCTCATAGTACTTAAACAGCACTGAGGTGTAATCATTTATGTCACATTTTATGAGAAACTAAGACCTTTGTCATAACTGATTTCATATTCTGCTAAGATCCCAGATTTAACAGCCAGTAAGATTCTGTTGATGCAGTTATAGGCATTCACAAGAACACACTCTGAAAAACCCACACCACTCTGAAGAGTTTCTTTGTTTAATATAACATATGTGACATTTGCCAGATAGACTCACAGTTTAGCATAAAAGATCAATACGCTTAAACAAGACAGAAATTGGCCAACACTAAAAAACTGCAGGGATTCTTTTGTGATGTGCTTTGTGGCCAGGAGATGCTGAAGGTCAAATTGAAGAAAAGAAAGCAATAGTTAGGTCCACAGGACTTCAAGTTATCATAGAGTGCTCCTAATAAATCTCAGCTATTTAGTATGTGACTTTAGTTATAGATTTTCTGCATAAGTTCTATAAAATAGTTCATATTAATTCATAATATGTAATCATTTATGCAGTTGTACATCTTTGCTTTCAACATAAACTTTACTTCCAATCTAAGCAACATGTAGTAATATAAATTCTAACTATGCAGTATCATGTCGTTTACAAATTCTTAGGTTACCGAACAGTTTAAATAGATGTTAGCAACAGATTGATTAACATGTACATTATTGGTTTTAACTGAGATAAACACTGAAGTCTAACGATCACATTTTTGAGCTTCTTTGCAGAACCTTAAATTGCTTTTGGGTTCTATAAAATATTCCAGAAAATGGCAGTTATTTAAAAGTTAATTCACTGTACTGACGAATATGTAAAGTACAGTCATTTAAGTTAAACGTACCATAACAGTAGATGATCACTGCTGCAGTAGCCTTAGCTATATGGGCTATATCCTGCCAAGGATATAACAGCCAGCTAGCTAGCTCAAGCTGAGCTGACTAAAGACAAATTTGGTTATAAAGCCCATCAAAGCTTTCCTGTCAACAGAGAGAGAGAGAGAAGATGAACCCTGAAAGGACAATGCTGGGAAAAACAGAAAATAAATGTCCATACCCTGGCATAAAAAACTCACTAAAAAGGGGGGTTGAGGGAGGGAGCAGCTACTGCAGTAGTAATCATTTGAAGTTTAACTTACACAACTGTACTGTGTTAATCATATTGATCAGTTATCTATATGGGTTGATTTCTTTAACTAACTACATTTGGGAAGTGGAAAAAAAAAGAGTCCAAGAGTCCCTGTGGACCCAGAGAAGGAAGTTTTGTAAAAGTATGCACAGAGGAAGAAGTAGCAGCTTCTCAAATACTTCTAGAATTTAACCCTTTACAAAAAGCCATAGGTGAAGCCAAGGCCCGGATATAATGGGCCTTGACCTTGCCTGGAATAGTTTTCTTATGGTGAGTACAACAAAACGTAATATTAGACAACCATTTGGAAATAGTCTGTTTTGGCATAGGTTTTCCCTTCTTCTTACCATCACAAGAAATGAACAATTGATCTGAATGGGTGGGATCCCGTATACCCCTGCGATCTCACCTGTGTCCCTGCTGGACAGAGAAAACAGGTGCTCACTTTGTGGGAACATGGGTGAAATTCTTGACTAAGCTTATTAGGGCCTCTGGGCCAATAGCCTAGTATCATTCTATGAACCTATAAGATATGAAAGATTTAGTTCTTCCAAGATAGTACCTGCATTGTCTATGGACATACGAGGTATGTAGTATCCTTCCTTCCTCATTTTTAGGTTTAGGAAAGAAAACAGAGAGATGGCTAGTTTGGCTTAAAGTGCATACCACTTTAGGTATATAAGAAGGATTAGTTTTCAAAGACACTCTGTCCCTATGGAAAATGAGATAGGGTTGACTCACCATAAGAGCCTGCAACTCAGACAGACTTCTTGAAGAGATCAGAGCAATCAGTAAAACTGTTTCCCATATTGAGAACCTAAAGTTAGCTAGATTATCTGGTTTAAATGAAGCAAGTGTTAGCTTATCTTACACAAAATTAAGATCCTAAGGAGGGGCCACCAGTTTTCTTGGAGGCTCCATATGCAACACCTCTGTCATGAACATTTGACTTGAGATCACAATGAAAGAGAGGAATTCAAGGGAAGACATGCTGAAATGGCTGATAAATGAATCTTGATAGAGGAATAATAGAGTTCATAGGATAGTAACTCACACAAATAGTATAGAGTTAAAGAACGACTAGCTATGAACTGCTGATGGTTTTGTTGTTGGCACCAACTGGAAATGCTTTTCTATTTACTAATATATGATTTTCTAGTAGCAGTCTTTCTTCCATTCATTAGTACCTGCTGCATGTCTTCAGGAAACAGGTGTCTAAAAGGAATTATAACCCTATCATTAAGACAGTTAGCTGAAGTTGATTGATGTTCAAGTGTATCAAACACCCCTGTTCTGGTGTGAGTTGATGCAGTCTGTGAGGAAGCTTGTGGTAATTGCTCCAGGCCATTTGCAAAAGAAGTGAGAACCACAGTTATCTGAGCCAGAAGGGAATCACCACAATGATATTGGGGGATGCCTTCTGAATCTTCAGAAGTACCCTGGATATTAGTGGAAAGGGTATTAAAGCATACAGGAGCATTCCTGTCCAAAGAAAAGAAAAGGGATCTGTCTTCCAGGCCTTTTTGTATGGAGTCTTGCAGTAGAATCTTGACAGTTGAGTGTTCAGGGAGGAGGCAAAGAGGCTTACTTGATGAAGTCCACACGGATAGATCAAATCTTGGAAGACCCCCAATCTAGTTTACATTTATGGGGGTCTGCCCTGGTCCTCTTCAGCTTGTCTGCCACACAGTTTTGCTCTGACACAATATCAGTTACCTGTAGAGTGAGAATGTGCTCTGAAGCTATATCTCAAGCTAAGATGGGTCGTCTGCAAAGGGGGTATGACCTGGTTCTCTCTTGCTTGTTGATGTGTCACATGACTGAAGAATTGTCTGTTACCACTTAAAGAGGTCAGGGACTAAAGATGGTTCATTGATCTCAGTTTCTTGATTACAGCAAGCATCTTGATATTTATGTGCTTGCATCTGTCCTTGGCATCCAACACCTCTGCAATTCTATCCATCCTGAAACTGCTCCCCAAGCAAAGTTCAAAGTATCTGTGGTGACTGACTGCTTTGGAGCAGGGAGAGAGAAGGGGACACCTGAATTTAAGGATATCTGTTGTCTCCACCAAAAGATTTATCTTCTGACAAAACACAGTACTAGGATTTGAAAAGATAAAGGGTATTTATGCTGGGACCAACCAATTTTCAGATACCACTGTATCTTTCTCATGTCCCCTATATCACTAGGTGGGTTGCAAATTGGCTCACAGATAGACCCCACAGTGTGAAAGAAGCGGACTCCAAGTCAGATTGCCTACCAGTCATGAGTGTAGTCCCACAGGGATCGGTCCTGGGTCTTCTCCTGTTTGGCATCTACTTCTCAGAAGTCCAGGCCAACATGGAGGAACCCTGGCTGATGAAGTTCACAGACGACTGCAAGCTGGGAGCCATAATTAACTCCCCAAGTGATGTAGATGTCCTACAGAAAGACCTCACTGAGACAAATGACTGGTGTCACTGCCAAAAAATGCATTGTCATCCCCTTTGGGAAAAACTCAGTTCCCACTAATTACCACATTGATGAGAGCCCACTGAACACTGAAGACATTATAAGAGATCTGGGGACACAGGTTGACAACAACCTCTCCTTCAACCATCACATTGCCACTGTGGTCAGAAAGTCCTTCTATGTGGTACATCTCATTACCAAGGGTTTTACATCCAGGAAGAAAGAGGCCATCATCTCTCTCTACTTTTCCCTCATTAGGCCAATCATCGAGTACAATGCACCATTTGGCATGTACCTCACTAGACACATGCAACAGCTGGAAAGGCCACAAAAGTACCTCACAAAGAGGATCCTAGGCCTTAAACACATGTCCTACATGGACAGACTCAAAAAACTCCAGCTATTCTCTGCCTCATATCATCTACTAAGAGGTGATCTCTGCTTGACTTACAAAGCCATGTCTGACCCAGCTCTGTTAGAAATGCTACATCTAAAGAAATCCAAATCCCTTCGCAGCACATGCTTCAGAGACCTCAACCTCATTACCACAATCAACAGAACATGCTGGAGGGACATGTTCATAACCCAGAGACTGCCCATGCCCTGGAATAGACTTCCCATACATGTCAAGTAGAGCACCTCACTGGCCCTCTTCAAGAGAAATCTTGATGAGTGGATGGGAAATAGAAAGTTCACCCCAGGGATCAATCCAGTGGCTCTACTTGATAGAGGCACTGGGAACTAATGTTGGGTGGCACGATGCCAGGGCACTTCTATTGGCTAGTTTAATAAAGGTTCCAGGGCCATTAGCCTAGTACACACCTTTGAACCTATGAGCCTATGTGGAGTATTGCCAGGGTCCGGGATATCATGAGAATTATAGAGCCCATGAAACCCACAGTCCTAAGGTTTTCCCCTTACAGAGTGAAAACCCTTAGAAATAGATCTAGATAAAGATCTGCTTATTTCTGTGGAAGAAAAGCTGTCTGAACTGAGCTGGGTAGTAGACTTTTGAATGTTCTCTTGGAATCTCAGCCTGTGTAAGAGATCTGTCACTCAAAAGAGAGAGATTCCAGACATTATGAAAAAGATTCTGCAAAGATAAATAAGTTGTCTAATATGGAAATATGCAGATGTCTTCTAGTCTGAAATAAGATATAACTGGAGGTAGACACTTTGTGATCACTCATGTTGCAGTGGATAGTCCAAATGGAAAGGCAGTGAACTGATAATGTGATCCAGACACACAAAACCTTAAGAAAGATATGAAGTCTGGATGAACAGGGTTGTGATGATAAACATCTTTTAAGTCTAGTGTTGCCAGAAAACATGGAATAGGATAAAGGTTGCGAAGTGACATGATTTTGAATTTGGGCATTATCACAAACAGGTTCAGAAAAGAAAGATCCAGAACTGGTCTCCAAGCGTTTTCTTCCTTTGGCAGTAGGAACACCCTTGAATAAAAACCCTTTCCCACCTGGGAAGGAGGAACTGGTTCTATCACTGCTTAGGACATCATGTGATGAAGAACTGGCGGAAGCAAAAAAGTCTGATTTGGAGATAAGGACATACCCAGTGGAAAGGAGGAATTTCCTCCCACTGCTATCTGTAACCTTGATGAATTATTTTTAGAACAAATTAATCTGAAACAATTTGTTGCCAAATAGAAAAATGGAGATTCAGACTTTCTAGAAGAAAATGGGGGCCAGGGTAGGGGGTGGGGTGGTCACAAGGTCTCTTGAATAGTTATTCAGACTTGTTGGGTTGTCCTTAGTTTTGAGAGGTTCATGACCTCTTTTGGAAACCTCCTTGCCACTTTTTTTTTTAAATGACCATTTAACTGTATGTTGTTGAGACTGCTTATTCTGTTTGCTTTTTTCCAAAATTGGATAAGAAGATAGAAAATCTCTTGGAAAATTTAAAAAAAGGAGGGCTGAAAAATCTTAGAGATTCCCTGCAATAGGGTAGCCCCTATCATCATACTTTTTGATCACTTGTGCAGCAAAGGGGCCAAATACTATATCTCTATCCAAGAAAAATTTAAAATCTCATTTTTAACATCATCTGGGAGGTTCTGAGACTGTAGCCATGCAAACCTCCTCAAGATAGCACTGGTGGTCATAGTCTTGGAAGAAGTATCAACAAAGTAATACACACACTATTAACAATGACTAGTGATCCGCATAATGGAAGAAACAGGGCTATTAAAAGCAGCGCTTTCCTCACAAGTAGAAACTGCTGATAAAACATTCCTAATACTTTTACAATTTGTCAAAACTAATTTTAACATATCAGCATGACAATTCAAAATTCTGAAAATCTAAGTTGCAGAAGTATATGCTTTTTCCCATACCTATCAATAATTTCTCTATCCTTATCAAAAAGAGTAGGGCTGGAATTAACTAAATGCTTAGCAGCAGTGGGATTGACTAAAGCTATACCTGCTGGGTCAAGTTTTGGAATAGTGTATAAAAATTTAAAATACTGAGGAACTTTATACATCCTATCTTCCTTTTCAGGGCAGTTGGCTAACTATCAAGAAAATTGCAGGAGGTAACATGCACATCCCTAAAGCAGGCAGAAAAGGAACAATGTGTGCGGGTTCTGGAAAATCCTTCTGTAACAACTCATAATATTTTCTGAGGGACTGAGAAACCTCAGAGTTCTCCCACTAAAAACATTATTACATTCTAGCAATAGTCTCAGAGAAAGAAACCCCCCAAAGGGAGAATCAGAAATTGAGCTCTTCTCTGAGTCTAAATCAGAAATCTGAGGAAAAAACAAACTGTATCCATCCCTGCATCTTCCTGTTCAGATTCAGGATCTTGAATCTCTTCAGGAAAAGATGAATCCTTCTTTCTTTTACTAGAAACTAGTTTAAAAGAAGGATTAATAGCCTGAATTAAATCCTGAGCCAGACCCAGTGAATTAGTCATATCCAAAGGAAATTGAGAAGGAGTAGATACATGCTTGGTATTCTGTTTATTTTTGACAGGAAAAATGGGGCCCACCATGTTACTAATGGCAGAAGCAGCTTCCCCAGGGATGGGGCACAGCATTCTGACATAACAGGGAAACCTTCTATGTTCCCTCTCCCAGGACTCCCTTGCCCACTGAGGGGACCTGAATAGCTACAAAGGACATGGCTAACCCTTGATCCATAGTGGCAGTAGGTGCTACACCAGATGGATCCAGGGTAAAAGATCAGTGGTCTGAGGTACAACAAATGGCCACATCAATCATCTACCTGCAGCTGAGGCAAATTGCTAGCCTGCTGTGGTGGCAAAGGCTGTTTGCTTAATTTTTGTGTTTATGTGTCTGGAAGGACGGACCATAAGACTGGTAGTCTGTTCAATTGGTCATTCCAAAAATGGTGGCTATTTCCCAGGGAAGACAAGCAGCAATTGCCGGTAAACACTACTATTCTAGGATATAACCCCTATAGCTAAGGCTACTGCAGTAGTGATCAATATGATGAACATCTGAATTATCTTTTTTCCACACAAAATTAAGAGTTCATTCAACTTTGGTACTTCAAAGTTCTTATCTTGTGAAATAAAGGCTCTGGTTAGACTAATCTTTCCATTTCACCAAGTAGCTCAGTGGTGGCAGTGGTTCAAAGTTCACACAGCAGATGACTCTGCAGAATACCTTGCAAGAATGCATTATAGACCTTACAAGCAAAAAAACAGCACAATAAAATAATGAATGTAGTAGTACAGTGGTATTCATAATGAGGTTTGTTTTATCATGCATAAATTCCTATGAGTGATAGGTTTTAAACTAGAATGATAATTGAGCTGCAGTCCCACACATCATCATGAAATAATTGGCCTGGCCATTGCATTTCACACATATTAAAATAAAAAAAAAATATCTGTGGAACATGATGATTGTGAGAAAATGAGAATCATTCAGGTAAAATCATTATTTGCTTTCTAAATGTTAAACTTTAGTTTTAGATGCATGCACATATTTTGTCTAGCAGTACTGTACTTTCTGAATGGAATGCATTCCACTAGTCACATGACACTAAACAAAACTGGTACTTACTGTGACGACCGTGCCCTGGCCCAGCAATCATGAAGCCTCAATCCTCACCACTAACACCAGGGAGGTCATCTCATAGATGAGGAAAGGATAACAAATACTCACAGTAAAGTACAATTTTCCTTAAGTGCACACAGAGATCACAGTCAGTCTGGGGCTAGTTGCTCCCTTGCTCTCCAGGTCCCCAATAAGACTCCCCATTGGCACAATTATAGGGTTCAGATCTCAGCCTAGCTGGCAAGCTAACCTCCGGTACCCTCTCTGTCCAACCAGTGCTTTGTGTCCCTGCCCAGGTAGCTGACACACACTCATACTTTGAGATAAGTATTTATACAACTTCACAGACACTCCTGGGAAAGGCTGACACAGATGCTCCAGCTGTGCCCCTTTACCCAGACTATACAGTAGTAATTCTTGCCATCACCAACTAAATAATTATCAGCTACTCAAAGGCCCTTAAAAGGGTGTCCAATTATTACCGTGCAATATTATTATCCAATTGGTAAACTGACTATTCAGTCTAAGGCTTATTAGAGTGGCCTATTACAATAACCTCTATAAATATGCAATGTACTCTACAGCCTACTTCTCTACACAAACCAGACACAGGTAAAGGGTTTTAAAATATTTAATAATAAATAATTAAAACACAAGACAATACTACTACACCACAGAAATATCTAAGAGTTCAGAGATCACACAGAAACTTAAAATAACACAGTAGGACAGTTCTGATGTCAAAGAAAAACACTTAATCTAACTTTGTAATCTTTAACTATTCTTAAGAGAAAACATAGTGCTATAATCCTACTTACAGACATATAGAGCATAAGCAGTGCTGGGTTGATGGTCCAAAACAAATACTTTTAGTCTATCTCTCAGCAATAGTTTTTAAAACACTAACAAACAGCTCTGCTAAGGCCCTCCCAAATTACATAATTTTGACACTTAGGTTTTCCCAGTATTCACATTACATAATTTTGACACTTAGTCTGAAGTTCCCAGGCCAAAAACTGCATTATTTAGCAATCTAACACCTGCTCAGGAAACTACAAAAATAAAAGACATTTTGCATGTATACTCTAACAATTATTCCCTAAGTTAAGACAATAGAAAGAAGGTGTTCAGCAAGATGCTTCAACACCACTTTTTTAGATAATTGTAACTTCAAAGAACATTTGAAATGCTTGGCTTGATTTTCCTTACAGCAGATGGCAATGCTGCAACAATCTTGAAGTTACATTTTACAGTGTTTTCTTTCATTTAAGAACACAAACCTGTATTTTACATTTATTTATATGTTGTTGTTGTGTCTTTCAGGTTTTCCCGGTTAGGGGTCGCCACAGCGAAACTCCGGTCCGCTAATGATTGGCAGTAGATTTTTTTACGTGCCGAGTTACTAGCTCTGATGCACAACGAAGGTACACCCATTTACGTATGTCTCCACACAGAAGATGCTCTAGCTGAGAATCAAACAGGACAACGTCTTACTGTGAGGTGACAACGCTACCGCAGCACCACGACCGCAGTTTTTTTTTTTTACATTTATTTATATAAATTATAGAATTATGTATCAAATTGTATTTGATTAGGCTGGCAGCCTTCGCCCATCTTTCCCCAATCTTCACATCTCTTCCCCCTGGAGAACTCAAGCTAGTTTTTCAAGTGATCCTTGAGAAACGCTGCTTGAGAGGGTTAGGTCTATCTAAGGGTACCTCACCCCATTCCCTGTCTTGACAGCCCATCTGCATTGGCATTGCTGCTCATACTGCAGTGCTGCACTGACATATCATATGCTTGCAACCCCAGGCTCCATCTTAGCAACTTGGCATTTTGCTTACTGGCTCTGCTTAACCATGTTAGAGGGTTGTGATCTGTCATTACAGTGAATTTTCTTTCATACGGATAAGGATGAAGTTTCTGCAATGTCACACTATAGGTAGACATTCCTTTTCTACAGCTGCATAGCATTCCTCCCTGGGTTGGAGCCTATGACTGAGATAAACCACTGGGTGCTCTTCCCCCTCTGAAGAAATCTGGCTAAGTACAGCCCCCACCCCATGGTACGAAGCATCCACCTGCAAAACAAATTATTTGCTGTAATCTGGACTAGGCTAACACAGGGGTCCTCCCAAAACTTCTTTAAGCTTCTGAAATGCCTGCTCACATACAAGGGTCCACACTACCTTATCTGACCTGTTCTTCCTTGTCAGGTCTGTGAGGGGAGCAGTTATGGTGCTATAACTAGAGACAAACTTTCTTTAGTACCCTGCTGTCCCTAAGAATGCCCTCACCTGCTTTTTGGTAACAGGTGCAGGCCATGTCTAAATAGCTTCCAATTTGGTAGGCTCTGGCCTTATCTTACCACTCCGTGCTCTATGTCCTAGGTAGGAGACCACTGCCATAGCCACCTGTCATTTGCTCAGCTTAATGGTCAACCCTGCCCTCTCTAGTCTGCCCAGCACCTCCTTGACATGATGAAGGGGATCTTGCCAGGAATGGCTGTAGATGGCAACATCATCTAGGTAAGCAAGGGAAACCATCCTGCTCCTGCTAGGATATTATCTACCAGCCTCTGGAAAGTCGCTGTGGCATTCGTCATCCCAAAGGACATCTTTGTTAACTCGTACAAGCCAAAAGAAGTCACAAAGGCTGACTTCTCTCTAGCACTGGAAGTTAAGGGCACCTGCCAGTGACCCTTGGTAAGATCAATGGTTGTAAGATACTTAGCTCCACCCAGCTTCTCTAGGGCCTCATCTGTCTTAGGCATGGGATAAGCATCTGACTCTGTGTGACTATTTAATTTCCTGTAATTCACACAGAACCTGGTGCTGCCATCCTTCTTTGGCACCAACACCACTGGTAAGGCCCAGGGACTGTGGACTCTTGAATTACTCCTAGTTCCAACATCTCCTGTACCTCCTCCCTCAGAGTCTGTTTGACTCTCTCAGGCACCCTGTAAGGGGCCTGCCTAATAGGCCTTTGGGGTCCTGTATCCACCTGGTGCTGCACTAGGTGGGTGCACCCTAGTTTCCCAGTGAACATGCCCCCAAATTCCTGCAACACTGCTTGGATTTCTCGTACCTGGGTAGGAGATAGCTGCTGGGACATTGCTACCCCTTCCATTTAGGTGTCAGCCTGAGCCTCACTGAGGAGATCATTCCCTCAGACTTCTCCTGCAATCCACTGCAAACACACAGCACAAGGGCCTCCCTATCATGGCAAGGTTTCATCATGTTAACATGGCGCAATTTGTGCCCCAGCAATCTGCCTAGCACTTCCATCATGTAGTTAACATCACATACCTTTTGTACCACCTTGTAGGGTCCAACCCAAGCTGCTTGCAGCTTGTTGTGTCTGACAGGAATGAGAACCATTACCTGCTGCCTCACAGCCTATTCTCTAGCTCGAGCATTCCTGTTATACCACACTTTTTCTGCTGTTGGGCTTCTGCCAGGTTCTCCTAGGCCAAGCCCATGAGTTTACTGAGCCTTGTCCTGAGGGTTAGGACGTATGCCACAACAGACACCTTGTGAGACTCACACTCACCTTCCCACTTATCTCTAATTAAATCTATCGGTCCCCTTACCCTATGCCCATACAACAAATCAAAGGGTGAAAAACCCGTGGATTCCTGGGGAACCTCTCTGTAAGCAAACAACAGATGGGGCAAATATTTGTCCCACTCCCTCTTAAACTGATCTGCAAATGCCCGTAGCATAGACTTGATTGTAGAGTTTAATCTCTCAACAAGACCATTAGTCTGGGGATGGTAAGGAGTAGTCTTCATGTGCTTCCCCCCATAGGACTTCCACAGACAAGCCAGCAGGTCTACCATGAAATTGGCACTTCGGTCAGTCAGTATTTCTTTTGGGAAACCTACCCTGCTGAAAATCTCCAACAAAGCATTTGCCACCTTATCTGCCTCAATGGAGGGCAAAGTCACTGCCTCAGGGTATCGTGTAGCATAATCCACTACCACTGGGATATACTTTTTCCCTGTGGAATTTGGGGTACTCAGAGGACCTATAATATCCATAGCTATCCTCTAAAATTGTTCCTCAATCACGGGCAAGGGCATCAAAGGAGCTCTCACCTTGTCTCCTGCCTTGTCTACCTTTTGGCACTGCTCACAGGTCCTGCAGTACCCTGTTACATCTCTGGGAATTCCAGACCAATAGAAGTTTTGCAGAATACTCCTCTTTATATGTTTTATGCCCATATGACCTGCAAAGGGAATATCATGGGCTATGGCTAGAAGCGCCAGACAGTAAGCTCTAGGCACTACCAACTGCTGTACACTCTCACATTCTAGCCCTCCCTCAAGGGTCCACTCTCTGTATAGTAACCCTTTGTCCCAGTATACAGATTCCCCCTTCCCTTGAGGATCAGGTGCCACCCTAGCTACCTGCCTCAGGCCTTGCAATGTAGGGGCTGAGATCTGAGCCTGTCTGAACTCCCTCCTTGTAACCCTTCCCAGCTCCCCTTCCACTGGAAGTCTGTCATCCTCTTACAGTGGTGCCTCACTGTCAGCCTGGGTACTACTACTCATGTCTACCTTTGCAGTTACCCTGTCCAAGGGAACATCAGTATCCACAAGCAGCTGTGGCTCACATTCAGTTTCACTGCTACAGATTAGCTCCTCCCCAAAGTAACCAACTCAGCAGTCCTGGCTGCAAGTATGCAAGTCTGTCTGGGTCTCCCCCAGTCTACCAGACCCCACATGCTTGTCTCCTAGCCTCACTGCATGTAACTGCATGAGTACATAGTACTGCCTCATCCAAATCCTTTCCTCTCAGGACATCTGCAGTATGGTAGTTCCATGCCTCTTTTGTCTCAAGACAACCCACTGTTGGCATTTTGTCTTTCCGACTTACTGGCTCCCTCACCTTTGGTTCCCCATCTTGCCTCCATGGACACCTGTATTGCCACATGGCCCCGCTGGTTGCATTAAAAACATTTCACCCTAGGTCCTGGATGTGTACCTGGACTAGTGATCTCCCCTGCTACTGACGGATTCTGTTGGGGCAGTCTGTGCTGCCCACCATGGGTTCCTTTAGACCCATGAGCAGTAGTGGGGGTCCCCTTCCTGAGCAGGGCTGCCCTGCTGGCCAGGTAAAGATCTGCCTTCTTCCCCAATTCATCTGAAGTAGCACATTGTCTATCAGCTACCCAGATCCTCATGTCCTCAGGCAAAGTACTAAGGGCTTGTTCCCTCACCAAAAGGTCTGCCAGCCCTTCAAAAGTGGTGACCTGACATACACTCACACAGCTATGACAATAGGTGCTCAGTTCAACAACATATTCACATACATTTTCATCTGCCCTGCATCTATGCTCACAAAACTTTTTCCTATACATTTCAGGTGTTAGCTTAAAACATTCTAACAGACATTTTTTTTACAGCAGTATAATCAAAACATACAGAGTCAGCCATTTGTGATATACAAGTTACAGCTTTCCCATGGAGTAAGGGAGTCAGGAACCTTACCCAAAGCCTTTAGTCAAAACTATACTGTTTGCATACCCTTTCAAACATGTGAATGAAACTATCAAAAGTATCCCCCTCTTTAAATTGTGGAAGAAATTGACTGACCTGTTGTGCTTCTGGGGTCCAGTTACTCCCTTCCCCATTACCTCCATGACTCTGGTGAAGAGTCAGCATTTCCCTCTCATGCTTCCTCTGATGCTCCTTTTCTTCGGCTTCTATCTCCAAATGCCTGGCCTCCAACTCAAGTCTCTTTAGCTCCAGCTGGATTTTTAAGTCCACTGCAGGAAGGTTGAGCTGTCCATTCTCCGAGGATATTGTATCTCCACTGCCAGTCTGATTGTCCATCGCAGAAAGGTTGAGCTGTCCATCCTCCGAGGATATTGTATCTCCACTGCCAGTATGATTGTCCTCCTGGATGCTGTTTATTGATGCAGTTGTAACCAAGGCTGCAATCAGGTCTGCCTTAGTCAGGTTTCCATGCACCAGTCCCCTAGCCTAACACATCTCCACCAGCTGGCTCCTTGTCAGCTTTCCATACTCCTGTGCTGACATGCTGCCTGCTCACCCTGTCTAAGCTATCAAAAGAAATAAAACAATTGTGATCTGAGCTCTGAGTATACACTGCATGGCTGATTTAGAGTACAAAACACTTTCAGAAATCACTGTACATAAGCTACAGGATTCGCTCTACCCACACCACTGCCAAACACTTGTGTGAGGATATCTTATCCCATACACTGCCACCACTCTGTGATGACCATGTCCTGGTCCAGCAATCAAGGAGCCTTAATCCTCACCACTAACACCAGGGAGGTCATCTCATAGATGAGAAAAGGATAACAAATACTCACAGTAAAGTACAATTTTCCTTAAGTGTACACAGAGATCACCATAAGTCTGGGGCTAGTTGCTCCCTTGTTCTCCAGATCCCCAATAAGATTCCCCACTGGCACAGCTATAGGGTCCAGATCTCAGCCTAGCCAGCAAGCTAAACTCTAGTACCTTCTCTGTCCAACCAGTGCTTTGTGTACCTACCCAGGTAGCTGACACACACCCACACTTTGATATAAGTATTTATACAACTTTACAGACACTCATGGGAAAGGCTGACACAGATGTTCCAGCTGTGCCCCTTTACCCAGACTATACAGTAGTAATTCTTGCCACCACCTGCTAAATAATTATCAGCTACCCAAAGGCCCTTAAAAGGGTGTCCAATTATTACCGTGCAATATTATTATCCAATTGGTAATGTGACTATTCAGTCTAAGGCTTATTAGAGTGGCCTATTACGGTAACCTCTATAAATATGCAGTGTACTGTAGAGCCTACTTCTCTACACAAACCAGCCACAGGTAAAGATTTTTAAAATATTTAATAATAAATAATTAAAACACAAGACAATACTACTACACCACAGAGATATCTAAGAGTTCAGATATCACACAGTAGTACAGGTCTGATGTCAAAGAAAAACACTTAATCTAACTTTGTAATCTTTAGCTATTCTTAAGGGAAAGCACAGTGCTATAATCGTACTTACTGACATATAGAGCATAAGCAGTGCTGGGTTGATGGTCCAAGACAAATTATTTTAGTCTCTCTCTCTCTCAACAATAGTTTTTAAAACAGTAACAAACAGCTCTGCTAAGGCCCTCCCAAATTACATTTTGACACTTAGATTTTCTCAGTATTCACATTACATCATTTTGACACTTAGTCTGGAGTTCCCAGGCCACAAACTGCATTATTTAGCAATCTAACACCTGCTCAGGAAACTACAACAATAAAAGACATTTCACATGTATACTCTAACAATTATTCTTTAAATTAAGACAATAGAAAGAATGTGTTCAGCCAGATGCTACGGCACCACTTTTTTAGATTATTGTATCTTCAAAGAACATTTGAAATGCTTGGCTTAATTTTCCTTACAGCAGATGGCAATGTTGCAACAATTTTGAAGTTCACATTTTACAGTGTTTTCTTTCATTTAAGAACACAAGCCTGTATTTTACATTTATTTATATAAATGATAGAATTATTTATCAAATTCTATTTGACTAGGCTCCCCAATCTTCACAGTTACATATTATCGCAACCAGATTCCAAAACAGGAAATATGGTCGCAAATGTGGATATTTACAAGTTTAACATGGGTGTGAAGGTCTGAAATGTAATGATTTTTAAAAGTCAATACAGTTATTAACAATGAATTTTCTTAACTCCCCCCATAAAAGAAGGTATAGTGCAATACTTTTTCTAACAACTGTAGTCAGACATGTTTCAGAACGTATTGCAATATCCTTTTTGTGGGGGGTAATAACATTTCAGAAATTGCTTCATGCCTTATCGCCAGTGAAAGGCTCACCTGTGGAGTGCAACACTACCTACTGCTGTCATAAAAGATAGTTGAAAAGCCCTATCTCACATGCTTCCCCTAAAAGGACACTATGTTCTCCATATTACATCGCCGGTAACATCAGAAAGCATTGCAATCAGCTACGTGCAACTGAACAGTTTGCCAAATACTTGACACAGGACATATTTTCAAAGTCAGGCTGAGTTCTGAATCTGTTATGTATTCACATAAATTTCAACTTTCTCATTATTACAGGAGTGGGTAAGGGTGGTCCAGTGAAAGACAGTAATACTTAAATTCACAGTTATCATTTGTGAGGTGCTCAGGACTGACATTCCAAACAGGAAATCGTAGGCCTGTCAAATGTGTCCATTACAGTTGCTTTCTGGATAACATGCAGCACACATCGACAGACACAATTGTGTAGTGGATAATGACATAAATATTGTGTAGTAGGGCAGAGACTCATAAATGAATGGACAGAAATGAATCACATTTCATAAGGCATGATAAAACATAGGGATTCTACCCTATGTTCAGCCAAAGCCTCTTAGTCAGGATTGCAGTGCGGTAAAACCACAAAAAACCCCAAAAAACATGCACCTAAAAATAAGACGTGAAAGCATGGAAGAAAAACAGCTTCCACGCCTTATTTCAGCCCTACATAAAGTCACAGCAAAATAACAACTTTAAAAATGCACATGTAAAGAAACACAGTGAGTACCCAGTATTAGAGGCAAAATGGAACTGTATGCCTTAACCAATTGTTAGCCTGAGTTACAGCAGTAAAGGACACACCCCGGAAGGAGGAATTTGACAAGTATTCCTGTCCCTGTTGCAGAACCGAGGTGATAGGAAAGTGATTTTGACTTTAAACAACCTTGCCAGTGCAGGATAAATGGCATTTGGGATAATGTTAGGAAGTAGGATGACTTCCAAATCTAGTTGAGATAATACATAAGCACCACAAAATCTCTGCCCGAGTTGTATATGAATGGCCTGAAGTAGTATCTGTGCCCCAAAAAAGTAAAATTAAAAAAAGGTGCAAAAATCTGATTTAGTAAGTATTTTACTGCAGTTTTATTTTACATTTGTTTACTTGGATAGCACACTTCTTACAACTGACCAGGTGCTATCCAGTAAAGTAAAACTAACTAATTAAATAAATAAATAAAATAATAAATCGATAAAGGAAGAACAGACATTCAGGCTATGTGGGGAACAGCAATAAAAAAATGGTTGGGATAGCCCCCACCTCAGTAGATTATGGTATCCTGTTTGCATTGTCATAACAGTGATATTGTTTTTGCTGCTGGGAGGGGCATCAGTAAAATGATATGCTGCTCTGGAACCATAAATGCAACATTGTACACTGCGAGTGGTCATGATCAACATTTATTTGTTTACTCATCAAACAAATAAATTAGTTTAGTAGTACTCCGTTAATTAGTCCACCTCATCAAGTGATTGGTACATTCACTTTAACAATACTTGTGAGGGGAAGGAGTTTAATATCTATGGCAGGCTTGGCAGCAAGCAGCAGTGGATAATACCTTTTTAATGCAGTTATGAATTACTGGTCCAGATGGTTCTTCAAGGTGTGAGGCAGTTGCAAGTTTACTGTTTTCTTTAGCAGTGGCATTTAAATAATGAATACATTTAGGCAGTAGCCTGCATTTCAAACATGTACACAGCTGTATTAATATTCCCCCAGGATTTTCCTACCCTTCAGATTACAGTACACTATAGTGTGCATAGCATACACTTTGCCAGCATCCCTGTTATCAAACAGGATTAATAGAATTTGTAGAGAGTTTCTTACTAGTATGAAAAGGATCAGATCTGTAAGGGGAGGAAACAGAAATATGATGTGTGTGTGTGAGCGTGTGTGTGTGTGTGTGTGTGTGTGTGTGTGTGTGTGTGTGTGTGCGTGTGTGCATGTGTGCATGTGTGTATGTATATGTGTGTGTGTGTGTGTGTGTGTGTGTGTGTGTGTGTGTGTGTGTGTGTGTGTGTCTGTGTGTGTATGTGCATGTGTGTTTGTGTATATGAACGTGTGTGTGCGTGCGTGTGTGTGTGTGTGTGTGTGTGTGTGTGTGTGTGTGTGTGTGTGTGTGTGTTTAGTATATGTTAAAGCCTTATGCCAGTGGTGTTCATCCTTTTTCTTTCAGGAGTCAATTAACATACTTAGCAATGTCTGAGTCACCACATTACCATGGTCAACATCTTAGCTCAAGTCAAAGCATTTTGTGGTTGCACGTGCTGGGAGTTGGACAGAGTGCTTTGGTGAGCCAGTGTGTGGCCAGTGTACAGCATGTTCAATACTCCTGCTCTATACTTATACAGAATATTTCAGGATTTGATAACATTTCTGTGCAGTACTTCCATCTGAGATTGATGTAAGATGTGTTAGCATTGATCCACTATCCCAAAATTTTCATTAAAATAAAATAAAATAAAATCAAGCAAACCAAGGCCTATCAGTCTGGTTTACAGTGCAGTACACCAAGCTCTGCTTGTATATAAAATGATTTACTGCCTCAGTCTTTATTTCATAATGGCACAAATAGTTAATGGTTATTGATGATTTGTTAAAGTACAGCTTGCCCTAACTGGCTTAATAAAAAAGTATGCAGCAAAAGTGTACTGTTTGTAATTAGGTTAGAAGTGAGGTGAGAGACTCATAAATTCTGCACATATAAAGAGCTGTGCAGACACATTTCAGTGTATATTTTCATCACTACACACACCTCCCCTCACCCCCCCTACATCTCTGCACATGAAGGTTCTATTCCCATAATCCCTATAGTAAATTAGCAAAAGTCGATCTTCACAGCATGTTTTGTTTAATTTATTATATTTTATAACCACATTAGTGAAGGAACAGAACCCCATTTCTGAGTAAAGTTTAACTTCATTACATTATATTGCATTTGCCAGTTCCCTTTTGGGCAGTACTTCAGCAAATTGTGTTAAGTTCATGTTAACCTGCCATACTACATTTTACTATCAGCCTGTTTTACCTGACATTTTATTTCACTTTTTTATTCTTTCTGCTCTTCATGTACTGCAGTTTTACATTTTCTTAGTGGGGATCATTGAGCGCAAGCTGTTATATAGAAATTGTAATTATTAATGCTTCTCTAATCATTAGTTGGTAGTCCTTGCAAAACATTGTCTTTAAATTTTAAAGCAATGCCACTTTGCTTTTGAATTGATTTCTGTTATGTCGCATGTTCTTTAAATATTTCATGGAGTCCGCTTTGTACAAAATAAATACATAACATGGAGATGCATTGTAATAGCATAAACACTGATAATTTCACATTAACGTGAGTTCAGAGGTACTCACTACTTTATCTACATGTTATGTTACATTTGCAAAGTTTCCTTTATGTGCAAAGTACACCAGTTTGACAATTTAACCTTTGAGAAAAAGTATTCAGTTCAGGCTTCTGCTAAAATGGTGGTAGTGACATGAGTTAGTCATGGATTTTCTTGCCAACCTAAAACTTAATAGCAAGTGTTGATTTAAACGATCAGTGTACTCTACTGAGACATTAAAAAGACCTGTTAGAACATGGAAAATAAATAATTTCAACTGCACATTAGCTCCATACTTTCATTTTAATTCTCTACATGAATGTATATAGTGAACAGTTTAGAGATGGTCAACTTGAAATGGGGCTGTAAACAGTATCATAAAGAAATTCAAATTGCATTCTGATTTACAAAAACACTATTAAATAACATGCAAATGATATGCTAGAACAATAAAGGCTAAAATTATGCATATAAAAATGCTATTAACAAGAATAAAACTATAAATCTGGCAGTGTATCAAGCTACCACCAGAACTGAGAGGCTTACTTTTGATACTAACGGTAAACCCATAAAAAGCTCTACTTTTTGTAATACTGAACCTCTTTTTTGAAAGAAAAATCATTTGGATACATAAAACCTATTTTTTCTGTTTGCTCTATCTCATTTTAAGGATTACATTTGTAGTGGCACCGTAGCTATTTGTTCTCTAGTTCATTGCCCGCTTGGGGCAGCTGTTGTGCACATCTTGCATATCTACTCATTGTCCATTTAAGCTCCTTTGTTTACACCTCCCAAAGTCAAAACAATATTGATTGATGATCCCCAGCATTGTCCATGAATTCCTGTGTGTGCTGGGTACATTCTGTGATAGACTGATTTACCGTCCAGGATTGGTTCTCTGCCAAAGGCTCACTGAGTGGTAGGACAGGCTCTGCCTCCTAAATTACCCAAAAATAAGATAAAGGGGTAATGGAGAAAGAAGAAATTGAGGAATCTACAGTGTCTGGCATGGTGCCATGACACTGTCTTGCCATAATATAATGTGGTAAACTGGTAAAGCACATTGTTCTTTGTTATTTCCTACCAGTATGCACAAAAGAAATTCCACAACACTGTTACAGACTTTCCTGATTTAACTTCCTGTTTGGGGAAAATGTTACTGTTAATTCTAAAGTACTGTTTCACCATTTAAATTATCTGTTTCACCAATTCGATCAGCAGGAACAGTTGTGGTACTTTCAATAACATTTTCAAGGAATACAAATAAGCAGAAATAAGTAGCTTAAATAGCTTAAACCTAAGTATGTTTTCATTATACTGATATGATGGAATGCTGAATTCCTTTGTCTGATGTTGAACAGTACCATAATACAGTCATGTGTAGGTAAAGGCACTTTGCAGTTATTTGCCAGTCTCGGCATAAGCATAGTTACATACTACACAAATGTAAAGGGCTCCTTCATGTTCAGTCTCTAAAGCTCCACTTTCAATAATAGACTGAAACCTTAAGATTGCCCATTCAACTGTTGTAAAAGCATTAGAAATTGGTTGCTCATACCCGTAAAGTAAATAATTTATCTGTATTACTTGTTTCTGTTTGTCTAGCTTGGATGCTATTCTGAAGTGTGCACATTTCTACTTCTATGCTGGCCAGATAAATGACTATGAAAAACTGAAGGGAGAAGGGAATCTGGTGGATTGAATTTTGTCATTTTCCTGGTCACTTGGCTCTTTAGCCTGGTTTTCATCAGCTGGCACTTGTTTAGAGCTATTATCATGCCAAAATGGGTAGAAACTTATTGACTACATCATTCTTGCTCTTGGATGTGGTTTCTGCTTCTCCATAGCATTTCTCCGGTCTCCAGTATGTTGGTGGCAACCAATGTTTTTGTTTTTTCCAAGAATCTGAATCTCACATCATGTCCCAATGGGATTTTTTTTGCAACAATTTAAATGAATATATATATGAGTAGGTGCAGATGAAAGCATTTACATTATTTTAGTCTCAGCATAAGCATGATAGCACACTACACATACACACACACACACACACACACACACACACACACACACACACACACACACACACACACACAGCTTCTTCTTCGGTCTCTAAAACTTCATTGCATTATGGTTGCAGAACCCCTTTTTCACATTAGATAAGTGTAATTTGCCTTTTGCTGAATGCAAGACTATCATTGTAATCTGAAATTACAACAGCACACATGTAAAGGAATAAATAAGGACAGTTTGTTTATTATTTATTAATGTTAATTTTGAAGCCCCATTTTACTAGGTTGCTGGCTAACAAATTATGGGGATTGCAACTAGACAGACTCTAAGGGCACTGGAATCATTGCATAAACAAACAGGTACAACAAGTCTGGTAATGCCATGTCCTACTGTATACGAAGGAACAGGAAACAAGTAAAAGGGACAGACTTGAGTCAGATAGAAGCAGGAATGGGGTGAGTGGGGGAGTTTTGAAATAGAGGTCCAAGAAGTATTCTGATGAGTGTTAATTTAGGTATTAGAGTGAAAGACCTCTGTTACTTTGAATAATATAATATTCTACAAATGAGTAAAGTTGCCAGGTTCTCCAGCAACACAACCTATAAACTGCACCTATAATGGTAGAAGAGGATTAGTATTTATTATGTGTATGTCACTTAGCAATTCCATTCGTACCTCTCCACCTCTAAGAGTAAACAATCTGGACAAAGCCATGAAAAATGGGGGGACAAAGGTTCAAAAATAAGAACAATTTTTAAATATTGCTCTTACAAACTCAGAAAGTTGATAGAATAACAGGTTTTATATTAGCATGAATTTTAAGGATATCAAGTCTGAAACTCTAATGTCTGTCTTTATTTTCTGACTTCAGTCATAGGTTCATAAGGTGTTTACAAGTCTAACAACCACAAGGGCCTTTTTAAGCCTAGCCATGCATCCCAAATCTCTGACAAGTTTTGATACCCTTGATAAGTATAAGCATGGGTCTGGGAGATGAACCATTTACAGGTTACCTATTTGCATTAGAGACATAGGTGCCAAACCAGGGATGAATTTCCAGTTCCCCATCCAATTGTCTAAGCTGCACTTGAATTGGGTTAGGGAGGAACTATGCTTCACATGAATGGGGAGCCTGTTGCATAGACAGGGTAGTCTCTGTGATACATGCCTATCTCTCCAGCAGGTCCTATTTATATCACAGGCAAGGTTTAAGTCTTTAGAATGGGTAATTCTGCTATTATTTGTTTTGTGGATATGGAGGAAGTCCATCAGAGTGAGGTCTGACAATGTCCTGTATGCCAGGCATAGATCTCCTCTCAAAAGGCTATAAGAGACAGAATACAGGGATAGGGCCTTGAAGCAGTCTGCATAGGACATATTACTTATGCCCTGTATTCTTTTAGTGAGGAACCTCTGTGGATGTTCCAGTTGTTGGATATGCTTGGTTAGGTATATACCAAAGGGTGCATTGTACTCAATGATAGGTCTGATGAATGCAGAATACTGTGGAACAATGACATTCTTGGACTTAGATGCCATACCTTTGTTTATAAGTTGCGCAATATAGAATGATTTCCTCACCACTGTAGACACGTGATGATCAAAAACTAGATTACTATGTGTGTCACTAAGTCCCTGATTAGTGGGTCAACTCTAAGCAGTGTGTTGTCAATATGATAGTTACCATGGATGGATAACTTCCCAAAGGACACTATTATACATGTATTGGCATTTAGTTTTAGACCATGGCTCTGACACCAGTTTTTTGTCTGTGTCAGCCCCTCCTGGTGAACATTTGTGTCAGTGACAGATTCAATGACAGCTCCTAATTTGCAATCATCTGCAAATTTAGTCAGCCAGAGACCACTGACATTGGCCTTGACTTCTGAGAAGTAAATGCCTAAAAGGAGCAGTCTAAGGACTGATCCCTGAGGGACTCCACTTGTGACTGGCCTCTTTGTAGAGGTGGACTCCCTAATTCTAACTTCCTGGGTACTGTCTGTGACCCAGTTGGCTATCCACCAGGTGACATATGGGTCTGTACCTAACCTCCTGAGTTTGTCAACAATGCCCGAGTGGGGTACTGTGTCAAATGCCTTGGCCAGGTCAATGTAGGCAGTGTGAACAATTTTGCCCTCATCCATTGCTTTGGTGACCTTTTTAAAGAAGTCCACTAGGCTGAGTAGGCATGATATGCTCTTGACAAAACCAAGGGTTGGGTCCAGTGTCTAGAGGTTTACTATATCTCTGTTGATCATCTCCATGATAATTCTTTCCATTTCATTAATGATTCGCCAGTAATTTTCCTGAAAACCACAATTTTCATTAAAAATGGACCAAAAATATGAGGCAAAAATCTGGACATTCTGCTGAGAGGTATGTTTCCATTTTCTGCCCTTCTCATTGCTCCAAAAGTCCTGACTTACTTGACAAGTAGCATTTATGCTTCAGATGTCACTCACTTGAACATGTCTTTGAGCACAGGTGGTTCAAACTCTCACAATTTCCCCACAACCCCCTCTGCTTTGAGTTCAAATATTTCTACAGATTCTCGTCTTCTGACATGAATGTTAGTCATTAAATCTGAGTCCTGTTTTATTTACTTATTTATTTATTGACATTTGTTAACCGAGTTGGTCCAACTGGGCCAGTAGCCCATTTTCAGTGCAGACCCAAGGAGAAAAGTTCCAGATTACAAAGAAATTTCATATTTAAATTCACACTCAAAAGCATTACAGTACATATAATAATTTACACTTCAGGATAGTACAAAGTTACAGTAGAAAAATGAAAACATAAAAAGTTAAAAACAAATGCATAGTGCATAACCAAATAGCTTTTGTCCAAAGAGATATACAATAATATACATCACAATTTTCAAGTCTTCAGTATGGAGAGGATGAATTAACAAGGTAAACAAATAGTAGGCACAAGTTTAAAAATATAGAGAGATTATTGTAAATTTTCAAGTGGTGGGAATATGAAGCAAGAGTGAAGTGGAGTTTAGGTTAGGTCATGGCAGGGGCAAGTCTTGGTGTTGAGAAGATGCAGTTTAAGGTCTTTTTTAAAGTGTAGTGGGTGGATAATGGAGCGAATGTGTATAGGAAGTTTGTTCCAAGTTTGGGCAACAGAGTATTTATACAGACGTTTACCCACTTTTTTGTGGGTCTATATCATAACATCGAAGTTCTCTAACATCGAATGCTATTATATCGAACCCTAAACACCGAAGTCTGAAAACATCGAACAGTCAGAATAGCAAATTTTTTTCCCAGGGAAAAAATTTGCTATTCCGAGAAACATATACACAGCACAAACACGCAAAAAACAGCCATCCACACACATACACTTAAAATCCTAAACCTAAACTAAACTTTACATACACTACTAGCTATCCACTTACCTTAACCCGACCCTAACCCTAAGGTCAGTCACTATTGCACACTCACCTCACCCACGCCCTAACCCTAACTCACCTAACCTGCCCCCTAACCTACACACAACCGCACACTTACCTGACCCGCGCCCTAACCCTAACTCACCTAACCCACTCCCTAACCCTAACCTACACACAATCGCACACTTACCTGACCCGCGCCCTAACACTAGCATCCACACAACCGCACACTTATCTGACCCACTCCCTAACCCTAACTCACCTAACCCACCCCCTAACCCTAACCTACACATAATCGCACACTTACCTGAACCCGAACCATAACACTCCAACATATTGAATGCTGAAAACAGAGAAGCCACAGCAACAGCCCACCGAATTCTTTCCCTGGGAAAGAATTCAGTGTCCTGCACCTTCGCTGTTTTCAGCGTTCGACATTACGGGTTCGATATTATAACATTCGATCTTTGTAAGATTCGATGTTATAATATAGACCCCTTTTTTGTATGGTAAATATCTAAAAATTGCTGGTTAGTGGTACTTAGGGTCCGAGATGGGGAGTAGGGGGATATGAGTGAGGATAGAGCAGGGTATGATAGCAAGAGTTTTTGGGGGAGTTCAAACCATTGGAGAGCATCTAGTTCTAGGCAGTGGTATGAGTTGTAAGGAGAGTTCATAATGAATCGAGCTATTTTGTGGTATGTTTGTTGAAGTTTGAGCAAGGTTTTGGACTGAATATTATTTAGAATTGGGTCAGTGAGATGAGGAGAAGTGCCTGAGCCAGGAGAATCTGGCACTGGAGTTTAGGAATTTTATGTTGCGATATAGTAAGCCTAGTTTCTGATGAGTTTTTTTGACACATTGAAGTAAGTGAAAGTTAAACTTAAGTTCATCGTCAATGATGACACCTAGGAGCTTTGTGTGAGGTTCAGATTTTATGATAGTGTTATTGGAGGATGTAATAGTGAAAGTAGATCTGTGATGAGAGAGAGAACGGGGGAGAAAGAGCAAGAGTTTGGTCTTCTTAGGGTTAAGGATGAATAGATTATCAGACAGCCATTTTTCAGTAGATAGAAAGGCATTTTGGATTAGGGTAAGAAGTTCAGAGATATTTCTGGAGGTAGTGATGAGAGTTGAGTCGTCTGCATATTGGATGAGGGAGGATTGTTGGCAGGATGTGTATAGTTCATTAGTGAATATATTAAACAGAACAGGACCCAAGATGTAACTTTGAGGAACACCAGTTGGTACTGGAATATAGGGAGAGCAGGATGAGAGCCATCTGACAGACTGCTGCCTTCAAGAGAGCTAGCTAGAGGACCAGGCTAAGGAGGTAGCAGATAGGTTGAGATTAGCCAGTTTGGTTAGCAGTCTATGGTGAGAAACTGTATCAAAAGCTTTGGGTTGGTCAAGAAAGAGACAGGATATGAGTTGGCTATTGTCACACGCCTCAGCAATAGCATGGGTAAATGATAGGAGGGCAGTAGTTGTGATATGGTTAGGGCAGAAACCATGCAGAGTGGGAGCAAGATGGTTATGCTGGAGGATATAGTTGAGAAGCTGTGAATGAATGCATTTTTTTGAGTATTTTAGAGAGAGGAGATAGGATGGCGATGGGTCTGTAGTTAGATGGGTCAGTTGAATTTCCTCCTTTATGGAGGGGGATTGTGAAAACGGATTTCCAAATGAGAGGAACAGTGGCTTCTTGAATTGACCTGTTGATGAGAATGGATAAAGGATAGGCTATAGATTCAGAAGCTAGTTTGAGGAAGTTAGAGGGGAGATTGTTTGTGGAGGGAGAGCAGGGTTGCAGCTACAGAAGAAGTGTTTTGATGTAAGAAGTGGGAACAGGTTGAAAGGAGAAGAGGTTTTTGTTGAGTGGGTGAGGAGGAGAAGGGGTAGAAGTAGCCTTAGAGTTGGAGGGAGGGAGATTTTGGATCATATCAATGAAGTATTTATTGAGGAGGGTAGCAGTATCTAGTGGAGATTTATTTTGGAAAGGGGAGGGGTTGGAAGGGTGGCCAGGACAAAGAATATGGTTTAGAGTCGACCAGAACTTACATGGGTTGGATTTGCCATTGAATTGGTCAGAGTTGTAGTAGGGTTTTTTTTGTCTTTACTGATTTGTTTCTTGACAAGATTCCATAGTTCTTGATAATTATGTAACAGGAATAGTTCTTTTTGTTAACCCAGACTGCGCAAGCACTATCACTTTTGTGCAGAAGGGATCTAGTATCCTTGGTAAGCCAGGGAGCATAATTTGATCTGGTTCTAATTCTCTTGGATGGGGCGAGGGAGTTGAGGGTGTCCAGGAAAATGCTATTAAATTTACTCACTGCATCATCAAGAGGAAGATGCCAAAGGATGGACCAGTCAATATTAGACAGTATGGAGTTGAACTGAGTGGTATTGAAGTTAGTAAGTTTATGACAGTCTCTGCAAAGGTGGGATTTCGGTGTTTGGTTCAAGTGCCTTAGAACAGAGGTGGGGAGATGATCACTTTGGGAGTCTGGTAAGGTATTTGGGCTATGATAGAGGTTGGTGGAGTTAGTGAGAATCCAGTCAATGGTAGAGCTGGAGGACAAGGTTTTATGGAAGTGGGTGGGGGATGTTATCAGTTGATGGAATCCATGAAGGTTTATACTAAATTGTGAAGAGTCAGTTGTAAGTTTGGCTAGTCTATGTTGACATCTCTGAGGATGAGGGTTTCATAATGTATGTTTTGGACCCAAGTCCTCTCTAATTTCATCATCCTGACTGCATGTCCCTGAATCCCAGTCTTGGCTTGTAACTTGATTCTTTCCCATCTTCCCTCTTTAACTATCATCTTCCTATAGTCATCATCCTAGGCTGGAATCCCCCTTTATTGATTATTCACAGCTGGAACTCCTTTCTTTCACCAGTCTTCATTCCACAGTGGAACTCCTTCCTGGGCTGAACTTGAGATCAGTCCATATGGATCATTGCTCCATCCAAGTAAACAAATATAAAAAAAATGAATCCCTTCCAACTTTTAGCCAACATTCCTTTCTGGAATCTTTTATTCCTAAAACATCATTCGTGTTTGAAAACCTCCTCCTTCTTTCAGCATGATCTTTGGCTGGAATCTCTCCTTCCTCTAGCCATCATCCCTGGCAAGAACCCTCTCATTTCTCCAGCCATTATATCTAGCTATAATCCCTTGCTTCATTCATCCAGCCATCATGCCTGTTTCTTATCCCTTCCTTCCCCCAATCATCTTCCAAAGTTGGAAGACCCTCCTCCAACTATCATCCCTGGATCTGGTTGGAAGCTCTCAGTCCTCCATCCATATGAGTGGCATTTTTCAAGAAATTATTGTTTGTCTAAATTAAGTTGTTCTTAAGAAAATAAGATTTTTCAAGAAATTATTGTTTGTCTAAATTAAGTTGTTCTTAAGAAAATAAGATAAAAAACAGACAATGTAACATCTATCAGGGGGCTACCACCACCCACACCACCAAAAGGATTGCAAGGAACTTATAACTGTGTATAGCAGGGGATGCAGGGGGCCAAAGCCCCCTTGCTGAGTGTGCATGGCTGTCTTTCACTGACAATGTCAGTAATGCCTGACATTAGAGTTTTGATTTTTTATATACTTTACCCTTAAACTTTTTAATGTTCAACAAAGTACAGAATTAGGAAAAATAATTACAAAATGTGTCAAACACTTAATTGACAACCCTGACATGATGTCAATCAAGTTTGCCCAACCCATACCTCTGTGAAGCATGATGGTGTGCCCTAAAGTAAACAATTGTCAACATCTCTGCTGTGACTTCTACACTAAGGGACCCACGCATGCCACCACTCATACTCTCACCAATTACAGTGTAGTGCACTAATAATGCAAGTGCAGTGGTCACAGACATATCATTGGAACAGCTGCAACCCCTTCCTGCTGAGGTGGGCTACATGGCACTGACCACTGTACTTAAACCTCCCTGGTCCAGCTACTCCAGCCCCTGAGCCACTATTTGAACGTGAGTTGCCTGGAACTTAGTCTGGAACACAGAGTTAGATTACTATAGTAATGTTTAATACTTTTTCCAAGCAATGCACCTCTTAATGTGTCTTTTCTTATGAGTAACTTTCCTACTTCTTATCTATTACTTCATATTTTATTAAATTCATCTTTATTCATTGACTCTTGTGGTATAGTAATTTTAATCAAGTCAGCATCTGTGCAAAGTTACATTTTGATAAAGATCTTTATACAAAAGCTTTAAAAGTTTTGTGATTTATATGACGTCATTATAATAACATCTATATTTTAATGAAAATGAAAATACTAACGTTTGTGCATGTGCCTTTGACATTTCTGGTTACAATTTTAATTACATACATAATTTAATGTTCCCATGAATGGATTGTTTATTAGTGATATGGTCTGTGTCAATTTATCAGTTTCACTTTTGTATTTTGGTTCTCTAATAATCTCCATTTATTCCAAAGTAACGGCTGATGTCTCACTATGGTTCAATATTCTTGTCTGTATTGTTCCTAGGAGGAAGCAAAAATATTAAATTGTCTCTTTCTGCATTGCAGTGCTTGATGACAGAAAACAATCCATGGGTGAAACAGACAGAGCACATCATATTAACTTTTTTTTTATGCATCATGTTTTGTTAGCAAGAATCTTTTAGTGGGAGATTCTTCTGCGATAAAATAGAAACGTTTCACTTGGTAATCTTTGTTGAATGCATCCAGCAGAGATGACTGGTGATTAAAGACCACTCATGCATGGTAGACCATTATGAGGCACCCTAAATTGAGCCTTGCTGCTTTTTAAACTTGTTCAGACATCACTGCTACCATGATAAAAAAATAAATTGGTTTAAAAGAGTGTGTAAATCATTGCAAGGGCACGCTGCACAGGATTTTAACTTAAACTGATTACAAGCAGCAAGGCTTGTCATTGTGGAACATATACTAAAGATCACTAGCTGTACCAAATACAAGGTCATACCACATAGGGCTCTTCAGTACCATGCATAATACATGTGTGCCTAGAATGCAAGGCACCTATGAAACTGTACTGCAGTTTCTAAAACTGCACCTGTTCTGCCCAGAAAGAGCTTTCATTTTGGGTTTTGCTCCATACAAAGAGTTTAAACGAGGTTTCTTCAAGTTAACATATGTCAAGTCATTGAAAGAATGTTGGTAGTGTCTAAAGCAACAAAAAACAATGAGTTCTAAAAGACCCATAGGTCAATTGCAACAGTGCTGCTTCAGGAGAAAAGGAAGGGACAGATTTTTTTTTCCCTAATATGGTTATTGAAATTAATAAAAAGTCAGCTGCAGACCTCAGTGAGCAGTTCAGAATGCTAAATGGTTTAATTGCATTTGTTTTTGTTGCCCTAAAGAAATATGTGTGTACAAGTCAGCAAGATGGTGTCAAAGCAGGTGTAATTTAACCTCAGTTTTTAATTGCTTTTTGTGTAAAATTAGCAGGAGTACTTTAATTCATAGTGCCCCTTGAGATTACCTGAAATGTATGGACAACATTCATTTTCATGTTTTTAGCCATGCTGTGCGTAAATCTGATTAATAATTTAAAAGAAGATTAGCTGGAAAAGCTGCTGCTTTGCATAGCATACATAGCACACAATTATTCCAAAGAATAGACAGTATACATGTGCACGCTCATGTGTGTGTGTGTGTGTGTGTGTGTGTGTGTGTGTGTGTGTGTGTGTGTGTGTGGTGACCAGCCATCAATGAATAGGTTTATAGGTTCATAGGTGATTACTAGGTTAATGGCACAAGAGCCTTTACAAGCCTAGCCAATAATATCCAGGATATAACAATATTATATCTTAATTCCCTATATATGGGATGGGGTGGTATCAGGGTAGTGGGTCTTTGGGTGTAAACCCTGAGTCATTTTACAGACTGCCTCTGTCCATAAGGGACATGGGCAGTACCCTAGGAGTGAATTTATGGTTCCCTATTCATTTATCCAAATTCTTTTTGAAGAGAGTGAGGATGGGCTTTGTTTTACAAAGATGGGAATTTTATTTCATAGAATAGGTAGCCTTTGGGTTACAACTCTGTCTCGTCAGCAAGTTCTGTTAGAGTCACAAATAAAGTTCAGGTCCATGGAACGTGTAACCCTTATAATTTTTCTTGTGAATATGTAACATTTTCATCAGGGCTGGATCAGAGAATACCTTGTATGTCAGGCATTAGTCACCTCTCAATAAACAGTATAAGATGGAGTAAAGGGATAGGGCCTTTAATTTGTGTGCATAAGATATGTGTCTTACACTTCATATTTTTTTAGTGAAAAACCTCTGGGACTGCTCCAGTTGGTGTAAGTGCCTGGCTAGGTACATGCATACAGAGCATTGTATTCAATTATGGGCCTGATGAGGGCTGAGTATAATGGCACTATGACTTCCTTTGATCTTGATGCCATGCCTTTACTTATAAGTTGAGCCATGCAGAAAGATTTCCTTGCTACTGTAGCTACCTGGTTTTCAGAGTTTAGGTTATTATCTATCTGTGTTCCTAGGTTGCCCACCACTTGGTCTACTTTTAGGGGTGCGCTATCAGTATTGTGATTTGCGGGGAAATATGATTTACCAAAGGTATAATTATGCAATTTTAGCATTTAGTCTCAGACCATGGTTTTGGCAGCAGTCATTAATCATTTTAGGCCTGTTTGCAGGATGTCAACATCATTTGGGGATTTAATGATTGCTCCCAGCTTATATTCGTCAGGGAAACTTGGTGAGCTAGTGGACCCCAGCACTGGCCTTCACTTCAGAGAAGTATATACCAAACACTGTGCCCTGTGGGACACTACTAGTAACAGGTTTCTTATTGGAAGTGGATTCACCTATCCGGACAGCATGTGTCCTCTTAGTGTGCCAGTTTGCTATCCATCTAACAATGTAGGGGGTTATGCCTAAGTCAGTAAGTTTATCTATGATGCCTGAGTGGGGGATTGTGTTGAAAACTTTGGCCAGGTCTAGATAAGTGGTGTGTACAATTTTACCCTCATCTACGCCCCTGGTAACTTTTGTGAAGAACCCCACCAGACTGAGTACGCAAGACCTCCATTTGACAAAGCCACATTGGATCTGGTCCAGTGTTTGGAGATTCCTATGTCATTATTGATCAGGTGCATGATAATTGTCTCCATAGCCTTGCAGATAAGACTGGTCTAGCTTATGGGTCTGTAGTTCCCTGGGTCAGCTGATGGGCCTCCCTTGTGCAGAGGTACAACTGTTGAAATCCTCCATTCCTCTGGGACAAAGCCTATCTGGAGGCTATCATTAAAGAAGGCTCTTAGTGGCCCTGATAGATTATTTGAGCCAATAGATATTGCCAATATACTGGCTGACAAATTCAGTGCCAACTTTACCACCCCCCCCCCAAAGGACCAATCACAATACCAGTAGATTGCCAGACACCCAGCATTACTGCTGCACAGGTTAAAGTAGCACTGTCCAAGGCCAAGAATACAGCTTCTATGGGACCTGGCAATATCCCTGGCTGTGTTCTAAATGAACTACAGAGTGAACTGGCACCACACCTATGTGCCCTGTTCAATCACTGCCTCACCTCAGGGTTTGTCTCTACTGAATGGCGTACTGCTACAGTCATCCCTCTCCACAAAGGACGCATGACTACAGACCCTGGGAACTATCGCCCCATTAGTCTGACAAGTCTGATATGCAAAACTATGGAATGCATCATTGTGGGCCTAATAAACAAGGATATAGGGAATCTCCAAATTCTGGATCCCACACAGTCTGGTTTTGTGAAGGATAGATCATGCCTGCTCAACCAGGTCAACTTCTTTGAGTCAGTCACCAGAAATGTGGATGAGGGCAAGATGGTTTATACAGCCTACCTTGATCTGGTCAAGGACTTTGATACCATTCCTCACTCAGGAATCATAGAAAAACTCACTAAGCTAGGCATCAACCCCTATATCACTAGGTGGGCTGCAAACTGGCTTACAGATAGAACCCACAATGTGAAAGTAGCTGACTCCAAGACAGACTGATGACCAGTCATGAGTGGAGTCCCACAGGGTTTGGTCCTGGGTCCTCTCCTGTTTGGTATCTACTTCTCTGAAGTTCAGGCCAACACAAAGGGATTCTGGCTGACAAAGTATGCAGACGATTGAAAGTTGGGAGCTATTAACTCCCCAAGTGATGCTGACATCCTGCAGAAAGGCCTCACTGAGACCAATAACTGGAGTTAGAACCATGACCTTAAGCTCAATGCAAAAAATGTGTTGTCATCCCCTTTAGAAAAAACTTGGTTCCCATGAATTACCACATTGATGGGAGTCCACTGAACACAAAAGATGTTATAAGAGATCTGGGAACACAGGTTGACAGCAACCTCTCTTTTGACCACCACATTGCCACTGTGGTCAGAAAGTCATTCTATGTGGCACATCTCATTACTAAGGGTTTTGCATACAGGAAGAAAGAGGTCATTGCCTCCCTTTACTCTTCCCTCATTAGACCAATCATCAAGTACAATGCCCCATTTGAAATGTACCTCATTAGACACCTGCAACAAGTGGAGAGGCCACAAAAGTACCTCGCAAAGATGATCCTAGGCCTTAAACAGTTGTCCTATATGGACAGACTCAAAAAAACTCCATCTATTCTCTGTCTCATATCGCCTACTTAGAGGCAATCTCTACTTGACTTACATGTCTGACCCAGCTCTGTTAGCTACAGCTAAAGAAATCCCAATCCTTCTGCACCACATGCCTCAGAGACCTCAACCTCATTACCACAATCAACAGAACATGCTGGAGGGACAGATTCATAACCCAGAGACTGCCCATGCTATGGAATAGAGTCCCCATACATGTCAAATGGAGCAACTCACTGGCCCTCTTCAAGAGAAATCTTGATGAGTGGATGGGAAATAGAATATTCATCCCGGAGATCACTCCAGTGGCTCTACTTGAAAAAGGCACTGGGAACTAATGTCGGGTGCTATGATGCCAGGGTAATCCTATGGGCTAGGCTTGTAAAGGCTCCAGGGCCATTAGCCTAGTACACACTTATGAACCTATGAACTTGTTATATGATGGAATGTTGTCAGGACCCATGGAGACTGTGTTTTTGGCTTTATCAAGTGCAAGAATGTTTATGTCAAATTAGTATGAAAACTGGGTGCTCCGACAGTTAAAAGGCATAAATGTAACTATTGTTGCAAATCTACATCTCCTTTAACTCATAAGAGAACCAACAAGACCAAACCTGAGGTCCTCCAAGCACCCCTCACTATACCTAATTATTAAAAACATACTAAACTCTAGCTCCAACATACACATTCTGACACCATTACTAAGCAGCACTGCCCAATCACCTTTACAATTGTCAGCCATCCTATAAAAGTACCACTAATATTAAACGCATTCAGAAAACAAAGTAGCACTAACACTGGCAGACGTGGAACCTTTCTTACAGCCCAAAGCAGGAACTATATGCTCTCTTTACAACATCCTAACAGAGCATCTGTAAGCCTAACCATCTTTCTAATTCAGCTGCAAGACAGATTTTTCATACCTATCCACAAGCATTATAAACCCACCAAAACTGAATGGCTATCCACTGAACTTAAACATCTTTTAACTCTAAGGGATGAAGCATGGCAAAAAATTGAAGCAAGTCCTCACAACTGACAACTGCACCTAGTTTATAGCCAAAATGTTCATCACAAGGAACAAAAGAAATCTGAAAACAAAGGAACAAATTACCTTCTTGCAACCCCCCCCCCCCTCAAATAATTTTGAAAATAAGTTAACCTTCTTACTGGAAGAACATTTCGTCATGACACCCTGTCTGCAAACATTATTCAATGTGGTACAACAAGACTTTCTCCAGATTTCCTTAAAGAATTTAGCAATCTCCCATCAATAAACCCCACACCTCCCACAGATCATACACTGCCCAACCCACTGCCATTTGGCCTCCTCCTACACTTCAAATGCATACAACCCAAAGAAGCATCTATTCTAACTGAAAATATTTCCACTGACACTCCTCTTGGATCTGATAACATAACCCCCTGGTTCGTATATCACTGCAGAGAACATCTATGTCTTACTTTCTCCCACGTACATAATCTATGTCTCATACAAAACATCATGCCATAGATTTGGAAAGCTGCTCTAATTAAATCCTTCACAAAACAAACCAACCTAAAGTATATCTGTCACTTCCATCCAATATCAATCTTCCCAATTCTAAGTAAGTCTCTATAAAAGATAGTCTATACCCTGCTCTCTCACTATATATAGCATTACCACCTGATCTCCTCCAAACAGCATGGAGTATGGCCTGAATAAAGTACTATGACAACACTTTGGTTTCTAACTGGGTGCTGGAGGGACAGATTCCTGTCACAGAGACTCCCCAGGCTTACATTAGACAGAGCACCTCAATATTACTCTTCAAGAAGAACCTTGACGAGTGGATGGGAAATAGAAAGAACACCCCGGGGATCACGTCTATGGCTCTGCTTGATAAAGGCGCAGCTAACTAATTTATGGGGTGGCGAAAGCCAACAGTTACAGGCTAGGCTTATAAATGCCCTCGGGCAGATAGCCTAGTATCTACCTATGAACTGATGATATCCTGCAAAACATTGATAGTGGCCTCCTTACAGGTCTGAGAAAGGCATTTGACCTCATTGGCCATTATCATGTTCAAAGCAAATACATTGAAACTGATATCATTCCAGATGCCACTCCATGGTTTAAAAACTTACTTACTGGTAGATACTTTAGAGTTAACATAAGATACACCTATTCAGAATCTGTACCTATTACCAAGGATGTACAATAAGTATCCATTCCTGCTCTCCATCTCTTCTCCATATTCATTAGCAAGCTTCCTTCTGACCTTCCCTGTCTCCCATGTATCCTCCATGATGATGGCATGGTCATTTACTACTCTCACACCAACATTCAATGCCAACTCAAGTCAGACTTATATGAGCTCCACCAATGGCTCGTAAACCATAAACTAATTCTCAACCCCACCAGGACTAAAATGATGCTTTTCAGAACTCCACAGAAAATTTGCTATATTTACACAACCATGACATAGAGAAAATCTGCACTTTAAAATACATAGGACTATGGCTTGATCAATCACTAAACTTCCATATCTACATAGATAAAGTGAAGCCAAAATAAACTATCTTTTTCTGGCTAATCAACCAGAGCAGACGTTGGCAAAGGAGTTCTACTTTCCCAACTTGAATATGGCTTCCAGTCTTTGCTTCTGCCTCCAAGAAAAACACCACCATACTCTAGATGTCTCTAACAGCATCTGGCAATGCATTATAAATTCACCACTATGTGAGCACTGCTGTATCACCCTAGAAAAATCCAAATGGCTATGCATAAAACAAAGCTCGAACCTACTTTTAGGATCTCAGCTCTACAAATGACTCCAGCTCCACACACTCTACAACAAGACTTCATACAACCTGAGACACGACTCACAAGCCAAACCAGCTCTAAGTACCCCTAGAACCAAACTCCGAAGCACTGCATATACTTCCTCCTCTCAGGCAACTACTCTTTGGCAAGCTGTCCATATCAGCTTAAAGAAAATCAACAACTATTCTAAATTTAGAATATAACTCAAAAGCACTTCTTCATCCAAGCCAGATGCTCCTGCTTCAACACAAGACATATCACCTAATAAATGATCCCTATGTCCTTTCCAAGGCTCTTCTCCTCTTTCAAGATTTACTGAAGATTGACCTACATTTGAAACTAATGTATATATTGCACACCCAGACTGAGCCTGAAATTGGTCAGTATTGATCAGTACACTACTATGGTAAAATAAATAAATAAATAAACAAATAAATAAATAGAGATGATTATGAAGGTATTGTGTTAGTTCCATCATGCCCTGCTTTACTCATCCACTTAAATAACAGCAGCATATATGACCTTGAAAAGATGATCGATTATATCCAAGATGGACACTTGTTGGACAGATCTGTACTATTGCTCTTTCACTATAAATTGGCTTGACAGAAAAGATTCTTTTCTCACTCAAGAATATGCTACATTTTTCCTACTCTCTTGATATATTTGAATTTTTAATGATGATCTCTATGTCTCTTTTTGCTAACAGCATCGGATGTGTTTGAAAACAAGTTCTTTAAAGATGCTAGCAATTCTACACTTAAAAAGGGCACACAAAAAGTAATGTCTTTGCATGACTTAACTTTGAGTGCAGAAAACTTGCAGACTGTGATGGAAATATTCAGCAAACTTTTATTCATAGGTTCATAGGTTGATACTGGGCTATTGGCCCTAGGGCCTATACAAGCCTAGCCATAACAATTCCCTGGCTATTTCTTCCCACAGTAGTTACTTCCCTGGACCCCTGTTTAGCAGGGCAACTGACATGATCCCTGGGGTAAATTTCCTATCTCCCATCCAGTCGTCAAGATTCCTTTTGAAGAGGGCCAAGGAGGTGCTCTGCTTGACATGTATGGGCAGTCTATTCCAGAGTCTGGGGAGTCTCTGGGTCAGGAACCTATCCCTGCAGCATGTTTTGTACATTGTGATGACAAGGTTTAGGTCCCTGGAGTGTGTGGTTCTGATGGATTGGGATTTCTTTATGTCCAACAGCTCTGAGTTTGACATGGCCTTGTATGTTAAGCAGAGATCGCCTCTGAGAAGACGATATGCGACAGAGTATAGCTGGAGTTTTTTTTAGTCAGTCAACATAGGGCATCTGCTTTAGGCCTGGGATTTTTTTAGTAAGTTGTTTCTGCGCCTTTTCCAGTTGTTGCACATGTCTTGTGAGGTACATACCACATGGGACATTGTACTCTATGATGGGTCTAATGAAGGATGAGTACAGTGGGACAATGACCTCCTTTTTTCTGGATGAAAAGCCCTTAGTGATGAGGTGTGCCACATAGAAGGATTTCCTGACTATTGTGGCGATGTGGTTATTGAAGGTGAGACCACTGTCCACCTGTGTTCCTAAGTCTCTTATCACACCTTTGGTGTTTAGTGCACTGCCACCTATGTGGTAATTCATGGGTACATGTTTTTTCCCAAATGGGATAACTATACACTTCTTGGCATTGAGCTTGAGCCCATGGCTCTGGCACCAATCATCTGTTTCTGTAAGGCCCTTTTGTAGAATATCCACATCATTTGGGGATTCAATAATTGCTCCCAGTTTGCAGTCATCTGCGAACTTTGTTAGCAAGAGTCCCTCAGTGTTGGCCTGTACTTCAGAGAAGTAGATGCCAAACAAGAACGGTCCCAGGACTGAACCCCGAGGTACTCCACTTGTCACTTGTCTGGAGCTGGATTTGAAGTCGGCTACTTTTACAGTGTAGGTTCTGTCAGTAAGCCAGTTGGCAACCCATCGAGCGATGTAGGGATTTATGCCCAACTTAGTAAGTTTATCTATGATTCCAGAGTGGGGGATGGTGTCGAAGGCCTTGGTGAGGTCCAGATAGGCTGTGTGGACTACCTTACCCTTGTCCATGGCTCTGGAGACTGACTCGAAGAAGTCAATCAGGTTCAGGAGACACGATTGGCCCTTCATGAACCCAAACTGGGTGAGGTCCAGTGTTTGAAGGTTGCCAATGTCTTTGTTTATAAGTTCCATGATAATACGTTCCATGGCCTTGCAGATCAGGCTCGTCAGACTGATGGGACAGTAGTTCCCAGGATCCAAGGTGGATCCCCCCTTGTGGAGTGGGATAACTGTAGATGTGCGCGACTCAGTGGGCACAAAGCACCTGAGGTGAGGCTATGATTAAACATGACACTTAGGTGAGGTACCAGTTCATTTTGTAGTTCATATAGTACACAACCCGGGATGTCATCTGGTCACATGGATGCTGTATTCTTAGCTGTGGAGAGTGCAGTTTTTACCTGTGTGACCATGATTACTGGAATTTGGTAATCTTTCTGTATTGAGATGGTCCCTTTAGGGGCTGAGAGGGGGTGATGTTCAACAAACACTTTATTTAGCTACTTTATTGTTGTCTCAGATTTTGAATGACACAGAGCAACCTTGAAATAAAATGAATGATAGCTCAGAAGAAGAAGAGTCAAACTTAAGGTTTTTTGAAACACACATCATAGAGAAAATAGAAAATGCTGGAAATAGGAGCAGAAGGAACAATGTAAGATTATGGCGACATTGGAAGAGTTGGGAGGGCAGGGCATATGCCATTGATGCTGGTTTGCAGGGAATACCAGCTAACATATTCATTTATATATTAGAAACACTGATTTTTTTAACTTTTCCTACTTTCTGCCTGTATGCTGCTTCTTTTCTGTACTTAAAAAGCAATTATCTACATATCCTTACATTGTACATTTAGAGCATACATTCGTAAAACTACCTATCTTCAGTTTGGTTCGGTGTTCTTTTGTTACATGTCTAAGACAACCTGCCATTTCTCATGCGGCTTATCGATTTTGGGATTTTTGGTGATGTTTGTTGAAACAAGGGTGTGTAATAAATGTTTGGTACTCTGGCCATATCCATAATGTTAGAGAGTTCAAAGCACCTAAAAAAATTAGTTCACTCCCACATGTCTTCAGCACATCCCAGAGTTTTAGTTGGAAGTGAAAAACAAGTTGATAAACATTTCCTGATTTGGAAGCCTGGAAAATTTCTACCTGTCTTACATTCAGAAAAGCAAGGACAGCTCCTCCTTTAATAATCTCAGTTTTGCATTCTGGCTGTCAAAAGCCTGACCCCTCATACTGAAGTAGAACAAGGTACCTGACTTGAAGGAGTGCTTTATAAGCTTCTACTTACAGTACCTTCTAGATTTAGAAAATTCAGGCAACAAGATACAAACACACTACCACACAGAATACGTACAGTGTGGTTGGAGGAATAATATGGAGCCAAGGTAGGCAAAATCAAGGGTGCCGATAACTAAGAAGCTTTTTTATGTTTTTCCTGCTTTTATTTTCTTGAGAAAACAGCTGACATTCTATTTTTTGTATTTTTTATTTTACCTTTTCTATTTAAATATGTACATTCTAAATTGTCCCTGGATGTGTGTGTGTGTGTGTGTGTGTGTGTGTGTGTGTGTGTGTGTGTGTGTGTGTGTGTGTGTGTGTGTGCACATGTGTGCGTGTGTGTGCGCACACATGTGTGATGCATGTGTGCATGCATATTTGTGTGTGCGTGATGAAAGAAAGGCCTGGCAATCTACTTTCATTTAAGCCCTTGCCTAGTAAATTTGTGTATGACAGCAGCTTCTCATGGGGTTATTATAAAAGCTATCTGTGACTATTAAGCATACTTGAAGGGATAACCTCAATACAGTTCTAGGGCAAAGAGGTATACACAAACCTGGTATATTGGTGCAATGAACAATACTGAAGGAAATGAGTTCCAGCAGACAAACTAATGGTGTATACTAAACTGCATGGGTACAATCAGAAATTCCCTGGTATATAGATAGATAGATAAATAGATAGATAGATAGACAGATAGATAGATAGATAGATAGATAGATAGATAGATAGATAGATAGATAGATAGATAAAATAATTTCCAGGCTTGTATGCCAATTTGTCCTGCTATTCTGCCTTATTGATAGTATGCACAGAGTGGAATAAAATGCAATTAACTATGTAATTAAAGATACAACACATATAATTTAACTGGCTGTTTAGAAATAAACATACATCACTTTGAATATATTTAATGTCTTTAATGGCTCACGTACCATTTTTATTTAATTTTTATTTGAAGGAAGAAGGCCTTGAGGTGGGCAAAATGCTGTCCACTGAAAACATAATCTGTAAGCTATAGGTTATCTGGTTATACTATCAGGCTGTGCTCATGAGATTTTGTATTTTAAGATGAAGTTCAAGGCTGATGTTAGTCTACGACTCATCTGTCGTACAACCTAAACACCACTTTTTGTATTATTGAGAAAGATACAGAGGAGTTAGCATTACTTGCATAATTTCATGTTTCTACTTCAATACAGATATATAGCAACAACTATACTGTTGCCTAGGTTTCAGGATTCATATTGTTAACATTGTCCATAAGCCATTCTCCCCTGGCCATACAGGTCTGCCGTCTACAGCTCTTGGTTTAAAGTAAGCTGGTCAATGCATGGTGAGTGGTTGCACCAAAGCTCAGCATCCTAGGAGTACGGTGGTTGATTTTGCTTCCAAGAAGCTGTGATGCTACAAAATGTCACAAAACTGCTAAAGGAATGAAATGCTACTTGAAGTAGGTGTAACAGGGTACAATAAATGGGATAACAGTGATATATGGCATTGCTCAGATAATAAACTGGAAACACCCTGCATTCTAAAAACTAGGCAGTTATGCCTGTGGGCACCAATGAGCTGTGGTCCATCAATATCAGTGTGGTGGTTCAGTCATATTGCTTCCATGTTCCTTTCCTGAGGTTGCTTTCATATACAAACTGAACAGTTACCTTTCCTAAATCCAAGGAGGGATCTGGTCATAATCTGTAAATTTGCATCCAGGAACACATGCCCAAGCGAATCTTGGCATGTACTTGTTGTCTGTCTGTCAATATTGTTCAATGACTTGCATGGTGGTATTATGTGGGGATGACTCTGGGGATTTTTTAGCATTTGTATTAAGTAATGATTTCATTTTCATTTATATGACAACCTCAAAGCATTTCTGTTCTGTTGCCTGAGCCATCCCCTGATCTGGCACCCCACTTCTACTTTAGTTGAGGAGAAAAAAAAAGTAGATCCTCTGAATTCCCCTGCTCCTTTTTATGAAACACCTGCATGTGTCTGACCACAGTAAAGATGAACTGAGTTCACTGCATAAAAGATAAATCTTATAATTGAGACATTTAATGTATTAGATTCTGATGCAGTTATTTGGGTTAAAATGAAACAAATAATACAAAAAGTACTAAGAAGATGATACTACTTTCAGAAAAATCACACAAAGATTGTTACAACTGTAGAAATAAAACAGTGAACGAAGAACATGTTTCAAATGATGGTCAGGACAGTCAACTGGAAATATAATTAAGGATAAATTCCACTAGGAAATCATTCATTGCAGAGGGAGCTTTCTAGAACAAGGGAAGAACCAATCAAATCATATCCTAAGAAGGTCTCTTGTTTGGCTCAGATAAATAGCCAAAACATGAAAGAGGATTTTTTTCAACCAGGATACAGAGACAAGCAATTAAAACATACAGTGAATTAGAGAAATTTTGTGCCCATTCGGGTATTTCAGAACTAAGAGTAGGAGGGTTAGAGTTGGCATTAGCACTAGTAATGCAAGCACAACCAATGGTTTAGCAGCAACAACATCAGCAGCAACTATAATGTAATATTATTTGTATTATTATTATTAGTAGTAGTAGTAGTATTTTTTTAACTATTTTGGACCCAGGCTTAGAGCATTGTCTGCTTAATTGACTCAGTCATCCAGGCAAATGGAGGCAGAGGGAATCAAATCCTGGACCACAAGAAGCAGCTGGATAACAGCTCACAGCCATCATCTTCAGCACCAATTACCAGATTGCGCTGAATGCCAGATGAAACTAGAGTATAAAGTATAGAACTTGCCTTCACATTGATTAAAAGATGAAGAATTATTTGTATTGAAAAGGGATTTTTTTTTGTTCCCACAAAAAATCCATGCTGATAGACAAGGTAAATGTTCTTTTAAGCTTCATACATGAGGTAAAATTATTTATAACATTGCTTCTACTGGTATATCTGGGTTTGGCTAAGCATAGCAATAATCCTACCCTGCACCCTGTTTTTGGTGCATTTGAGAAGATGTATACATTTGAAATTGGAGCACTATTGGATTAAAAAAAACATAAAGTGAGGCATACTAACTATTGCTCAAAGAGATACTTTGCTTCTTTTATTAGAGATACCATTGTATGGTTAATGAAAGCAGACAAAGAAAAAGTAATTATTTTACTGGAACTTAAGATATATAACAAAAAATAGTAAGATTGCTGCCAGATGGTTATTTTTATGTGACCAACCAAGAATGAAGTTCTAAAATATTACAGATTTGCTCATAGCCTGATCTATGAAGTTCATTTTGAAGGTATGATAACTGATGAAATTTATATGTTTTTTTCAGTTCCAAAACTAAGATCAGGGGTCATTTTTGGTATTTTAAAAATTATCATGACCCCATCATAGCATCCTCCATATAGCATCAGCTATGTTTGTGGATATGGTTCTGAAGGATGTGGTAAAGGAAACGTCCAGCTTTAGGAATACATTGGACTTCACTGAATGAAAAGCATTTATAGGAGTTAATCTAACTGACATTTTGGTAATGGTATACTGTCATACTTCATTGCATAGGCATAGAATGGGTTTTTGTGAATGTTAATGGAAAATGAGTGACATGTATTGTGCAGCTCAGTTGTGAATCCAAAAATATACCCAATCTCACTGGCTCGTTTCAGGATATTTTAACAGACTAAGTGCTTTCATCTTTTGATAACTATTTGCAGGCAGGGACTACCAGCTAGAATTATTAACAAAAATAGAGATGATGAAATATGAGCAAGTAGGAAGGATAAGTTTGCCCCATACTAATGTTTAGTTGGAAGTCAACACATTTTTAAATAGGAAAATGATGCACATCCAAACAGTATTGTTTTGGTAAAGAGCACTGTAATTAATAACTGGAGCATTTTAACACACTTTGCTAACATCAGAAATTATTTGGGAAATACACCCTCACTTTATAAAAGGCTTGCAATTTACATGTGTTTTTTGAAAATAGACCTAATAGGAAATTTATTACTGAATGTTCAACCAAAAAGTGTGATTATTTCAAACAGTATTATTATATAGATTCAAAATTGAAAGTTAATGTTTATAATTTGCTTTATCATCAGATTATTTTTTTTCCTAAAGCCAGTTGTAAAACAAAAGCTGTTGTTTATTTATTGCATTTGTTTACCAGTATTGTTCACCTGGGCAGAAAGTTAACCCTTTTCAGCCATGATCTGGAAAAATGCTCTAGAAAAGTTACAACATTATATAAAAAACATCGTAAACAGAAGTATACAAGTAATCAACAAATATACACAATCTAAACAGAGTATCATTAATTAGTAGCAGCATAATGTAAAGACACTGAAATCATTTGGACATGAACTGGTAAAAGGAGAGGAAAGGAGGGAATGGAGGATTCATATTAAGAGGTGAAAGAAATTTTTTTAGGACAGGTTAAGGAAGAAGAAGAAGGAGAGGTAATGGATAAGGAGGATATTTTGGGCAGATAACTGAGGATACAGTGCTTGGAAAGAATAGGTGAAATTAAGGGACATGACATTTATCGTCCAATAGTTGTGCCTGTACAGAGTCAGGTATCTTTTAGGTATTCTCTCGTTTGTGCTTTAAAAGATCTGTGCCTACTCTGTACCTTAGAGTGAAAGAAAGGGAGTTCCAAATTTTAGCCAGGAAAGAGGAGTGCAAAGAGTCACTAGTTGAGTTGTTGGCTTTTTGTAACAGTTATTAAAATTTTATCAGTGGATCTCAGCTGTCTATTTGGGTTATAGATTTGAAGAACATTTTTCAAACTAGGGCATTTGTCCTGATAATAGAATGAGTTTATGGGAAGTGACTAGTTGGGGAAGTGTAAGGTGCGGCCTTAGCTCTAACCCCTGAATTTTTTTAAGACCAGACAATAATGCGTCCTATAATGATGGCAGACAGCAAATTTCACCACCTTATTATGGTCTTGTAAGAGTTGGGTGGATTGTAGATTAATCAAGATGAAAGCAGCATAAAGTAGTATAGGGCTTGAGCAATATTTTTTCCTGGCATTATCGGTGATGTACAATACTGTTTGACTCAATAGAGTCTGCTTAGCATTTGGTGGGTAACTTTTATTACTGCTTGTATTATGTGATTATTGAATTTTAAGCTTTCAATAATAGTGACTTCTAGAAGTTTAGTTTGACCTACTAGTTCTGTGTTGTTAGAGGAAGTGATTTTGGAGTTCTTTCTGTAGTCATTTGAATGCTTTGAAGAAAATAAGATCAGTTTTGTTGTTTTACAGTTAAGCAGCAGCTTTGAATCAGGCAACCAGGCCTACATAGCAGAGAAAGACTCTTGGCTGAGTTATTTTATTTTATCTATGATTTTAGCAGAACCGTTGATTGTTGAATCATCTGTGTACTGTATGATAGTGGCTTGTTTAGAAGCTAGGTGTAGATCATTAATAAATATATTTAACAACATGGGACCCCAATGGATCATTGAGGGACTCTCACTGTAATAAGAAGGAAAGTCATGTTGCCATTTTATTGCCTGTTGCTTATTTGAGAGGTAGCTGGAAAAGCAAGATAATTAAGTCTCATGTTTTCCAAGGCAAGCGATTTTGTGAAGCAATTTCTGATGAGATGCCATGTCAGAAGCTTTGGATAAATGAAGGAAAAGTGCTGAGACTAAGCCTCCAGAGTTTCAGTATTGGTAAACAGATGCTCTAAAACTAAGGTAAGCTGTATATGTACTGTGGAAAGTATAGAAAACATGCTTTGTAGGGTATAGGAGGCAGTTGTCAGTGACAAAGCTGAGACTGGAGACTCTTCTGTAGAATTTTTGAGAGCAGAGATAGTATGGTTATAGGCCTGACATTTCAGAGGTCATTTGAGTTTCCACCTTTATGAAGAGGAAGAATTTGCCACCTTTTCCACAGCGTTGAAACACAACCATCAGTGACAGAGCAGTTAATTAGGATAGAAATTGGAAAAGCTAAGGCGTCAGCAGCAATTTTTAAGTGCTTAGATGGCAAGATATCATGGGCAAGGATGGTAGGTTTTCAAGTTAATAAAAGTTTCTTGATTGTAGAAACTGAGACTCATTTGAGTGCAAGTTTTTGGAGAGCTAACAAGGCAAGAAAGAAATCTGTGTCTGTTTGTGCTGAAGGTTTAATAAGAGATGTTATTATTTGGGTGCAGTGAGTGTTGAAGTCACTGTCTATGCTGTCAGTTTGGTTAGATGAAGTAGCTGTAGGTTATGTATACCAGGTTTTAACTGATTGATTACAGTCAAAAAAGCTCTGGAGTTATGACTTGCTGTCTGTATATTAATATAGTAGCTCTTTGTCCATTTTGATTTGATTTTTAGTGATGTTTCTGGTACATTTACAGTATTGATGGGCAGAAATGGTTTTAATTTGCTTCCATTTTTTCCAGGTTATATCTCTGTCATTCAAGAACAATTTAGTACCTTTTGAGAGACAGGGGGCTTGATTTAATTTAGTACCTTTTGAGAGACAGGGGGCTTGATTTAATTTAGTACCTTTTGAGAGACAGGAGGCTTGATTTGATTCCATTCTTTTGGTTCTGTTAGGGGTTAGTTCATTAAGTATGTGAAGAAAAACTATGTTGAACAGAGGTACAGCTTCATCAAGTGAAAAAGTCAAAAAAGCGAGTAACTGTTATTTCCCAGGGAAAGTAAGCACCTATTATGCAAATGCTTTTGTGAACATTAATTTGCAAGGATGCTAGAATTATTCTGCCATTGAAGAGTGGGGGTGTACATCTACGAGAACCAGAGAAGCTTAAAGTATTCTTGCAAATAATGGCTACCCCACCAACTTTATGGGTTTTGTCTAGTCTTAATGTGTTATATCTTTCTTCATATTTTATTTCTTGCTATTTATGTGGCTACTGGTATATCTGAGGAGTGTTAGGCATGCACATCATTAAATCTGCTTCTTATACTTCTAAGGTTAGCTGAATATAGGTAGAGACTATATGGCTTTGAGAGATGACTGTTTTGTGATGTGGTAGTCTTGTTATTTTGATGAGTGGTTGCAGGACCTGGGTTAGGATGGATCATAGCCATCATCAAACCCCTTTTTTTCTATTTTCTACATGGGATTGCAGTGTCATATTACCGTTGCCATCTCTCTCTATTCAGTGCCACTCTCCTATCTTCCTCACCACTCATGACTGACTGTTGCAGGTTTTCTCTCACACAATTCACCCAAATCTTTGCTGGATGCCCTTATTTCCTCTTGTCTTATAGGTTCATAGGTTCATAGGTAGGTACTAGGCTATTGGCCCAAGGGCCTAAGTAAGACTAGCCAACAAGGTTCCCTGGCTTACGCCACCCAAGAAAGTTATTTTCCTGTGCCCCTTGTCGAGCAGAGCCACAGAACTGATCCCCGTGTGTATTTCCTATTTCCCATCCACTCATCAAGATTTTTCTTGAAGAGTGCTAATGAGGAACTTTGCTTGACATTGATGGGTAGCTTGTTCCAGAGTATGGGAAGTCTCTGGGACAGGAATCTATCCCTCCAGCATGTCCTGTTTATTGTGGTGAAAAGGTTTAGGTCCCTAGAGAGTGTAGCTCGGAAGGACTGGGATTTCTTTAGGTGTAGCATGTCCAACAGCTCTGGGTTTGACATAGCTTTATATGTTAGGCAGAGATCACCTCAGAGTAGGCAATATGCTATGGAGTAAAGCTGGAGTTTTTTGAGAAGGTCAATGTAGGGCATTTGTTTGAGGCCAGTAATCCTCTTTATGATGTACTTCTGTGGCCTTTCCAGCTGCTGCAGATATCTTGTGATGTACATTCCAAAAGGGGCATTGTACTCTATAATGGGTCTAATGAGTGTCGAGTAGAGGGGAACAATGACATCTTTTTTCCTGGATGAGAACCCTTTTGTGATGAGATGTGTCATGTAGAAGGATTTCCTGACTACTGTGGCAATGTGATTATCAAAGGAGAGACTACTGTCCACCTGGGTCCCAAGGTCTCTTATCACATGTTCGGCGTTAAGTAGACTGCCGCCTATGTGGTAGTTCATGGGTACAGAGTTTTTACCAAAGGGGATGACAATGCACATTTTGGCATTGAGCTTGAGGCTATGACTCTGACACCAGGCATCTGTCTCAGTGAGGTCCTTCTGTAGGATGTCCACATCATTTGAGGGCTCAACTATGGCTCCTAGTTTGCAGTCATCTGCAAACTTCATTAGCCAAAGGCCTTCTGTGTTAGCCTGTACTTTAGAGAAGTAGATACCAAACAGGAGAGATCCCAGGACTGAACCCTGTGGTAGTCCACTTGTCACTGGTTTGAAGTCAGATTTGGAGTCTGCAACTTTTACAGTGTGGGTTCTGTCAGTGAGCCAGTTGGCAACCCATCTTGTGATGTAGGGATATATACCTAGTTTAGTGAGTTTATCTATAATTCCAGAATCAACGATGGTGACGAAAGCCTTGGCGAGGTCAAGATAGGCAGTGTGAACCACCTTACTCTCGTCTATGGCTTTGATGACTGCCTCAAAAAAGTCGATCAGGTTCAGGAGGCATGATCTGCCTTTCACAAACCCGAACTGGGTGGGGTCCAGAGTTTGGAGGTTACCAATGTCTTTGGTTATGAGGTCCATGATGATATGTTCCATGGCCTTACAGACCAGGCTCATCAGGCTAATAGGAAGATAGTTCCCGGGATCAGTGGTGGTTCCCCCTTTGTGGAGTGGGATAACTGTTGCTGTGTGCCATTCAGTGGGCACAAAGCCTGATGTGAGGCTATGATTGAACATGGTGCTTAGGTGGGGAGCCAGTTCTTTCTGAAGCTCATGTAAAATGCAGCCTGGGATGTTGTCCAGTCCTATGGATGCTGTGTTTTTGGCTTTAGAGAGTGCAGCTTTTACCTGTGTAGTTGTGATTACAGGGACTCTGCATTCTTCCTATATAGATATGGGCCCTTTAGGGGATGAGAAGGGGGTAAAGTTAGCACTGAGCGTATCTGCCAGGATGTCGGCAATATTAGTTGGTTCTGTAATTTTCGTGCCGTTGTGCTGTAACTCAGAGCAGATTTGGGTGTTGCCATTGAGATTCTTGACATAGCTATAAAATGCTTTCTGGTTGTCCCTAGAATCAGTGGCAATTTTGGTTTCGTAGATAGCTTTGGAGGATCTTATAAGGGATCTCAGCTTCTTACTGAAGCTGACCAGGGAGATCCTCCACTCAAGGGATTCTCCTTTATTTTGCAACAGTTTCTTCCTTCTGTTGTAGAGTTTGTTTATTGCAGGGGACCACCAGATTGGCTTCCTTTTTTTTTTGGAGGATAGCGTCTTGGTTCTGTTTGGGATAGCACGATCCATGCACTCATGTAAGTGCTTATAGAGTGCATTTGTGTGTGATTCAGCAGTTGTAACTGTATTGTCCATCTGCATTGGTATCATGAAGTTTGTCACGTCTGTCTTAAGAAGCATGAAGTTAGCTCTGGAGAAATTTTTTACTGTGGTTTCTTTAATGAGGGGGTGGGGGGCGGGATGTGGATATCTAGGGTGATTAGCTTATTGTCAGATCTGACCAAAGAGGAATTGACTTCAGGTGTGGAACACCAGTCACTCATGTTGGTAATGACTAGGTCTACGATATTGTTGCCCTCGGTGGGGGTGTAGATAAGTTGATCCAGGGCATTGGAAGCGTTGAGTGAAGGAGTTGGTACATGAGTAGTTTTCCCAGTTACTGGTGGGGTAGTTGAAATCGCCCATTATTAGGGTGTTTGGTTAAACCCTAATATTTTCCAGTATATCAAGAAAAAAGGAGTGGGAATCCTGGGACATGGTAGGGGATCTGTAGCAAGCTACAATTTGGATTGCAGTTTTGCCCAGAGTTAGTTGCACTTGGATAACCTCGGATGCATTATGCTGAGCAACTAGCCTGGAGGTGTGGATATCCTTAATGAAAATGGACACACCTCTGCCTTTGGTGTTCCAGTCCAGGTTAGATGGTCGAGAAGTGTGGTATGAGTCATAGCCTGGTAATGCAGGGGTGCTCTCTGGAGCCTTGAACCAGGTCTCAGTCGCTGCACAGATATCGATGTCTTCTTCCTGTCTGTTACAAATCTTCTTCACCAGATTGTCTTTTGCTTTTTTGCACATATGCCCAAACCACCATAATATGTTATCTTTCACCTTTTCTGCAACTGGAGCTACTTCGGCTTCTGCACTTATGTCCTCATTTCTTTGTCTGTCCAGCAGTATGCATCCTATCACTGACCTCAGGCACTTCATATCCATTACCTCTAGCTTGCTCAACTGCTCTGCCTTTAATGTCCAAGTTTCTCTACTATACAGTAGTATTGGTTGTACCCCTGCTTTGTACATTTTACTTTTCAGCTTCTTTGGCATTGTTATGGCATACACTACTCCTGACACTCTGTGCGAGTTGTCTGCAGCCCCTCTGATTCTAGGTTTGACCTACTCTTTCAGAGTCCCCTTCTCCTCAACCACCCCTTCCAGATATTTAAAGTTGTAAAGTTGTTCCACTAGTTTCCCTTCTATTTCAGTTCTCAGCTTCTTCTGCTTTCCCCCATTTACTGTCATTACAACTACTGTATTATCTGTACTCAATTTCAACCCACGTGTCTTCAGTTTTCCATTTCTTTTCTCTATCCTTTGTTGAAGTTCTTGCTCAGAATCTGCCTATAATGCCACATCATCTGCATACAGCAGCTTTGTTGATCTGTCTCTTGCAACCTGTTTGCTGATATAGTCCATCACCTGTATGAACAGCAGTAGGCTCAGAGCTGAACTTTGATGCACACCCACCGCCACTGGCAACTCCTCTGTGAGAGTGAGCACTGTTCATACTTGAATCCTTGAGCCATTGGGTCCTTGTACATAGATTGCACTAATTCTTCTAATATATCTGGGACTTTAAACCACCAGAGAACTGCCCATATCTGCTTTCTTGGGACCCTGTTGTTTGCTTTCTCCATGTCTTGGAATGTCCAGTTGAACTCTTTCCTTATTTCTAGCTTCCTCTTAACTATCTGTCTCACTGCAAATATTGGGTAAGTTTTGCTGCATCCTGATTTGAATTTGAACTGCTCATCTCCCATCTTACTTTCTACTACTCTGTGTATTAATTTGTCAATAGACTTCTCCAGAAATTTCATGCAGTGTCATATGAGTTTGAAACCGCTATACTGCCTACAGTTGTAAATGCCCCCTTGGTTCTTGAAAACTGGCCCTCTTATGTTTATTTTCCAGTAATCTGGGATATGCCTTCCTCCCCATACTGCTATGAATACCCTCAGGAACCATTTCTTTCCTACATCACTGGACATCTTAATCATATCTGCTGTAACGTCATCTGAGCTTGCTACTTTCCCTGACTTTATTTTCCTTAATGCTGTTCTTACTTCTTCTGTGGTGGGCTCCTCCTCTTCTTTCACTTTTGGCTGTGTCTAGCTCATTACAGCTTCTGTGGAGTTTTCTTCATTCAGAAGCTTCTGGAAGTACTCTTCCCATCTGCCTGTTATATCCTGTGGACCATTGAGCAGGTTGTTGCTGGCATCCCTTATGAAGGGTGTCTCACTATCTTCTTTATGGTTCTGTCTTTGCCTTGCAACCTGATATAATTTCTTTGTACCACCTACTGAGTCATTTTCCAGAAGCTGGTAGAGTGCCTCTGATGCCTTGTTCTTTGCTATTACAACTCCTTTCATAGTCTCTTTGTTGGCCAACCATCATTCCTTCCTAAGTTGGTCCATTTTTTCTATCTTCCACTTTTTTCTGCACTCCTTCTTTCTATTGATGACTTCAAAATGATGGATGTCACCGCATATTTTTAAGTGAAAAGGCAGCAGGGAGTATGCATATGGGGATTTGAATTTCAGCTTAGGTCTAGGGGAAGGCTTGATGATTATATTGTTGTGGGTGTAATACTTTTACTCTAGGGGCTATTAATAATTGGAGATGTGCAGTGTTGGTGAGATCACTTGGTTGGGTATGGAGAGTTGTGTATAGAGGTAGGTATTGGTAAGAGTTGTGAGGGATAATAATACTGCCTTATAGATGTGGAGTAATTAAGAGTAGTTAGAAAGGGTGATGTGAAGGTAGGAGGAAAAATAACTGTTAAAACTAGGGAGCAGATTGGGGGTAGTACTATAACGGTAAAGTTGGTTGGATATGGATAAGAAAAAGTAGGATAGTCTACTGGAAAGCAGGTGGAGAGTAGGAGAGGAAAATAAAGAAAGTTTGACTTAAGGTCTGATTGGCTGTAGTACTGGAAACATGACTGGAGTATGTCTATAGTTATGTGTATGCATTTAAGAAGGGAGGGAAGTAGTGGAGTTCTGGATGGAGAACAGCTGCTATAAATGTAATGCAATTGGGGTAGAAGGAGACTGTAACAGACAACAACTCCCACACCAGCAGGGGGTAATCACTGTGGGCATGCTCAGTGTGAAGAAGACCGAAGCTGTGAGTTACTCCAGAGGTAACTGCTTTACATGTTTCTTATGCCTTTAACATTAACACCTAAGTGGTGTGGAGTATCACAACTATAGTACCCTACACACATCTTACATTCCAGAGCATTTTCTGAAAAATAAGCTTAAAAAGGACAAGATGAACACAAGTAAAAATGTTGCGAACAATAAAAGCTATTAAAACTATACGGGTCTATATTACAAACCCAAAAAGACTAAATCTCAAATGTATGTACATCGACACATAAAGGTCGATGTACATACAAAGCGAAACATGTAAACGTCGAAAATCGAAACGCCGAACGTGTTTCGTAATTAAAATGCGCCACACAGGTAAGCAAAAAAAAATAATAATTTAATACTCTTTTGCAGGGGGCCAAGCCCCCCCACACCCCCCTACTTAAATATACCAACTCCGAGACCACACTACATTGGGGATAAGGACATATTTCCTTATCCCCACCATCACGCTTCTGGGTAAAAAACACGTTCGGCGTTTTGATTTTTGCTTTATACATGTTTTGCTTTGTATGTACATCGACCTTTATGTGTCAATGTACATACATTCGAGATTTAACCTTTTTGGGTTTGTAATATAGACCCAAACTACAAATATCAATGTTATCAGTAAGAAATATTTTTTGCAGTGGTAATAGTGAGTCCAACCATAGTCTGTCCATAAATGCTGTAGTTTATTATAATGCACTCAAACCCAAAATTATATTTTTGCTAGAACTTCACAAACAATTTGTCATATATTGGAAACTATAACTTATACATATTTTGTTAGAACATTTTCGTTAACCAGACCTAAGTTTTCACATGACAATAAGACATTCCTCTGTGAGTGCATGTTTATTGAGAATGATGAAATCATATAATTAATTGTATAATTAGCAGTATAAATCGCACCGAATATGAAAATCAAAGTCTAAACCAACTGTTTCACAGTGAGAATCTATTAACAGAGATAAAACAACTGGAATCTGGATCTTTAGAAAAGGGTAGGAGCAAATTATATAGAAAAAATGGAAATTGTGGGAACGATGCATACATATGAGGAGGGAGGTTTAAAAGAAGGCAGGATTTGAATTTGGTGCATAATATTCGACTGACATTGGCTGGATAGATTAAAAGTGATGTATAATGTTTTCAACTAAAATTATGTTAATACTGTTTGTTTTCATTTTATATAAATGTATGCTTGCCTATGTTATAAGTGATAATTTAATAAAGATGTTTCATTTAATAAAAAAAAAGATTTGCAACTTACAGTGCAAATTTGAAAGTATATTTTCTTCAACAACATCCATGGTTTCACCTGATGTCATGCAACAGTTTGTAAGTCACATATTTTTGAAGTATTGAGTACATATGGAAATATTGATTACTAACAACTAGCAATATATCATGCATAGTGTGATATCAATGGACACTGACAATCAGTTTTCATGTTTCACACCATTGCATATCACACCATACCCCTCAATAACATGTAGAGCTCCCAGTTATGAAAATATGTACATACATATGAAAATATGAATAATAACTGATGAACAGTGATTAATTTCTCTACTACAGGACAGCTTAAATTAACAACCTTAGTGTCATTTTGTTAATAACTCCTTGCACTTTCAATTTTTGCTTATTATTATTTGGTAAGTAACCCGCGGTGGTGGTGCTGCGGTAGCATTGTCACCTCACAGTAAGATGCTGTCCGGTTCGATTCTCAGCTAGACCGTCTTCTGCGTGGAGACATGCGTGAATGGGCGTACCTTCGTTGAAGGTTGTGTGTCATGCCTGGCAAGCCGGTACGTAAAAATCAACTGCCAATCATTAGCAGACTGGAGTTCTGCTGTGGCGACCCCTAACCGGGAAAAGCCGAAAGACACAAACATTACTTGGTAAGTCACTTAGTAAATGAAGGCAGACCCAAAAAAGTTGTGGAGGCCATAAGGAGCTATGAGTATGAATTGGAAGTATAAAAAAGTGCTATAGGTTTGAATGAGTTAAAATGAATTTAAAATAAAAATAAAAAAGAGAATGCTTTACAAAAATAGATCTTAGAACATTGTAGATTTGTATCTCTGCAGTATGAGGAAGCTAATGCTTAGTTTACAATTTATACTGTAAAACTGTATTTTTATCTCAGTTTCCTGGAGGGAATGGATGCTCATAGGGATGTGGAGGGAATTAAAAGGCTAGAAGTTCTAGAAGTAAACATGAAGGATGTTGTGCCTGAGCTTAATACTACAGAATGGGGGGGGGTAGAAAGTTGTTTTTCCAGTTTGCATTCCACAGTCTAGTGCTGCTGCCACTCATCATTCATGTTGCCCCAACTCCAGTTATATTACCCCATCCACACAGTGCCACAATATCCCCAGACCTTAACACAAGCTATAACCACCTTCTGTGCATGCCTCTAAAGATTTGATTTTTCAGGAAAGTTAAAGAAATAATGACCACACTGTTTCCAGCCCTCCACACAATGTATAGTAACCTGTGTATACTTCTCGACTGGAACAGCATTATATTAGGTGGGGTGAATGACAAAGGTCTCTACAGAGCTTTGTCAGAATCCACTGATATAGCCTGGGGTGTGGGAGCTAGCAGGTCTCTGGAATCTCTGAGATGCTAAGTGTTTTATTATATATTTTATGCCTTATTTTTGAAAGAATCTAAGATGTTGACTGTTTTTTTATACTGTTGCTAATAGGAGTTAGGTATGTGTCCACAGAAAAACAAATCACTGATATTTTTTCGCACACACACACACACACACACACACACACACACACACACACACACACACACACACACACACACTGTTGCTCATAAGCTAAGTCTATAGCAAGGTACATTGATTTTTCCATACACACAGGCTGACAATGCCCCATACAAGCCAAGTCTGTCATTAGATGCACAAGCCTACACATACACACATGCACACACACTTGCACATGCACACGTGTGCATGCATGCACGCACACACACTTACCTATAGGCACATTGCAGGGACACCAATTCAGTTACAGTATATTTTGTGGTTGTTGAATAAAAAACAGAGTGTGTGGATAAGCCCATAGAGGCAGAGAGTACATGCATACTTCAGACAGAAGAAGACTTAGCCAAAAACTCAACCAGAGTCAAGCACTGTGAAATGGCAATGCTACTTACTGTGCCAATGATCAGTTGTAAAATGTCAGACTGTGGCACTAAACCACTTGAAATAAAGCCACTGAGGTATTCTTTGGAAGTCTATATTCATTTTCATTCAAAATGTCAATATAAAACTTTAACATAAGAACAGGGTACTTGGGTACAACACAAATCCAAGACACCAATTCTGTCCTCAGAGTGTCCATTGTAGTGCACTTCTGAATGATTTTACAGCTTAAGCCATTTCAAAGCTTGGCATTGTAGCCATGATGTCCTATAAATAAAACAACTTTTTTCCTTGTTTTACCCAAACATTTTTGCGGAGCTCAAATAGCCTCTGGGGGAAACCACACATCAGAAAAATATTATATTACTACTAAGATAACCAAAGGCATCTCATAACAATAAAAATATTATATTACTACTAAGATATCCAAAGACATAACAATCAGATCAGCAAACTGCAGCACACATCACAGATACGCAACACAAACACACACACACACACACACACACACACACACACACACACACACACACACACACACACACACACACACACACACACACATGCTTGCATGCGAGGGCACACACACAATAGACAGGCTGCTTTAGAAAATGAATTTGCAATGGCCTTAAGCTAAAGAGGCTACACTTTTTTAGGTTCTGCTGCCCCCCACCCCCCCGAAGGAATCTTATAATGATTCAGCATCAGATCACTCCAGTACGTGAGTACTCAGATACATGCGAGCATGCACACACACTCACACACACACACACACACACACACACACACACACACACACACACACACACACACACACACACACACACACAGACAAACAAAAAAAAGAGCAAATAAATTAGCATCATGAATTCAGATTTCAAATCAGTAATTTGAAATTCAGAGGACTGACCTGGATGCTGAATTCATGATGAGCATAATCTAAAGATAGCTACACAGTGGTTTATGCCCCCCCCCCATTTCAAACAAAAACATATTGATCAAAGCAACAACTGAAGCGCTCATTGCACATACAATAAAACATACAAACACTTACATACATAGTATTCTTGCAATGTGGTTTTCTGTCTTTCTTTCTACTGGATAGCAAGCTGACACCTTGCACCAAACAAGCATATCTGTTTGTAGGTACATTTGAATGCCTAGGCAGCCTAATCTGCCTGTCAGTTGCTCCTTAACTCATTAGCACGTATCATACCTCTCAACCTCCTTGTGCAAGAAATCTGGACAAAGCCTAAAATAATAGGGGGGGGATAAACCCAAAAATAGGGACATATTTTAAACACTGCTCTTATAAACTTAAAAAGTTGCTAGAATAACAGGATTTTGTTAGGATGCATTTTCTGAAGGATATAAAATCTGAAGCTCAATTGTATGACATAATTTAATGACTTCAGTGCTCCGGGATTTGCCAGAATACCACAAATTTATAAGGAACAGATAATAAACATTTAGCAAAAATCTGGACATTCTGCAAAAATCTGAACATTTGGCAGGTATGGCACCTATGATCTCTGAAATAACACATCTAACAATCTACAGCCGTCTTTAAACTGAAGAGCATTTTCTGAAAAAAAGAAGTTAAAAGCATGCACCCACATCTAAATATTTTAATGCATAAAAACTCAGAATAATATTTGTCTTCAAACTTTCACAAACAAAATGTTACATTTTTATACAAACTGCACATCCTAAACTTATTGTCAGAAGACTTTTGTTAGCCAGGGGATGAGTTTTCATGTGACAGCAAGATATCCATTCCTGAGTGCCTGTTTATTGAGATATTTACAGAGGTATGAAACATACTTAATTGTTTAATTAGCAGTATAAATAATATTGAATATCTCTCAAGATGCATAAGTTATATTTCTTCAACGTCAACTAATGTTTCACTTGATGCCTTGCAATAATCACTTGATTTTGGAAATATTAACTACAAATGGAAATATTGCTTATTTTCAGAATTACTGGAAAAAATAGCAACATCTCCAGCATAGTGCACATTAAGTGGACATTGACAATGCATTTTATGTCTCCTGCAACTGAGTTTGATACTATGTCCCCTAATAAGCTCTCCATGTTTTAAAAATATGAATGTAAATATAAAAATATGAGTAATAAGTGACAAATAATGAATATTTCCTTTTATGGTATTATAGATTAACATTATTAGTATAATTATTATTTAGTATTTTAGAAACAATCCAAAAACTTACACTAAATAATAATACTCTACCTACCCCTCCTTCTTCCTCAAATATTACTCCCTTCATGGCTCAAAATAGTAATATTTCCATACCTTCACCCCCAAGTATTATACCTTCCAATACCTTCTTCTTCAAACCTAACCCTACCTCCATCATCAAATCTCTCCTTTCAAAACTCAAACCTTGCTCCCCGTCCACTGATAACCTACCTTCCTACTTTCTTAAAATTGCTTCTAACTGCATCACCTATCCTGTCTCCATACTTATAAACCATTCCATTACTGAAGCCTGCATTCCTGATCTTTGTAAATCCTTTTATACTATCCCTCTTCATAAGAGAGGAAACTCTACTGACCCTTCCAGTTATAGGCCCATTGCCATATTCTGCCCTGTCTCCAAAATCCTGCAAAAGTATATCCATACCCAATTACTCAAACACCTGCTAGATAACAACCTACTCACTTCCGCCTAACATGGCTTTAGACCCCACCACAGCACTTCCACTGCCTTACTTTCCTTTACCCACACAGTGGATGAGGCCGGGGACAACAACTTGTTAGTATCCTGCTTATTCTTTGATCTCTCTAAGGCTTTTGACACCTCCTCTCATTCTAAACTTCTAACTAAACTTTCCTATCTCAAACTCTCTGGTTCCTCAATAAGGTGGTTCTCAAGTTACCTCACTAATAGGCAACAATCTATTCAATGGCAAACTGTCTTCTTCCCTTTTCCTTCCAGTCAACACTGGTGTCCCACAAGGATCTATCTTAGGCCTCCTCTTGTTCAATATCTTCACCAACAATTTATATTCCACCTGCAAGCTCTCAACTCTTTTACATTATGCTGATAATTCAACTCTTATTACCACTCCTCAGAGTATCCCCCGATCTCTTAGCTCTAACCCACAGCACATTTTCCTCAGTTGAAACTTGGCTCTCGGACAATCAGCTAGTACTTAATCCTAAATAAAAACAAACTACTATTCTTCCTTTCCGGAACATTAGTTCATCACATATCACCCTTCTCCATTACCTCCCTCAACGATACCATTATTAAACCTGAACCTCATACCAAACTACTCAGCACCATTATTGATGATGAACTAAAATATGAAGTACACATCCAACAATGTATAAAGAAAACCCATAAGAAACTTGGCCTACTATATCATAATCTGAATTTCCTCAAACCATCTTCCAAACTTTCCCTAGCCCAGGCTCTTCTATTACTCTGTCTATTGCATGCAGCTCCTATCCTAACTAATATTCCAACTACATTACTCTCCAAACTTGAACAAACCTACAATAAATTTGCTAGATTTGCCACTAATCTCCCCTCCAGGTCCCACCACTGCCTCACCCTTAAGGCACTTCAATGGCCCGAATTCTCTAACCAACTTTTATTTTGTCAGTTTAACATTACACACTCCTTACTGAATTATCCCTCTTCTTGCCCCTCTATCTCTAACCTTTTATCTTATTACTGTCCCTTTTGTCACCTTTGCACAACCGACAAACATTTCCTCAATATTTACAAACCTATTAAGAACATCGGTAAGTCCCTTTATAAGTTTTCTGTGTCCCAGGCCTGGAATGCACTCCCACTTAACATAAGACAAATCTCCCCAAAACAACTGTTTAAACATGAACTTAAACAATACTTACTAAAGACATAGTCCTGACCATGTCAACCCCGCACATGAGAACTCTATTACTAATTCATCTCTTACTAATCAACAACTTATTACCCACTTTTTCCTTCTCTCTCTGTCTTCTAATATCTATTTCATTCTTCCAGATATTGAAACATAATGATATTACAAAACCTAGTATACTTTCTAATTACTTTGACTGTATTCTCATTTATTGTACTGTTTTCATAATTGCTGTATTACTTTTTTATCCCTACTCTTGTATACAGTGATGTGATATGCAGCTAATTTACCTCATATTATGTATTTTATACAAAGTATGCTTTTTATAATAATGTTAACTTCTGCAAGTTTGTAAAATATCTGAAACTTTTCTCCTCAGGTCTCCACTGAAAATAGGCCTCTGGCTCAGTTGGACTAACCAGGTTAACAAATATCAAATAAATAAAATTGTATTACTTATACCTTGCTATTTCTAATGCTACCAACTATTAATGGGCGAGACACACTAGGTAAGGAAGCCAGCACTCCAAAAAGTGTCTGAATGTTATTACTCAAACCTTGGTCCACTGTAGCTGACAACCTCCCACCTGAATAAACTAAAGATAGCCGCCAATGCCATAGAATACCCTTTCTCTAGTCTTATCATTAGATCAATATCTGAATACTCTGTACCCTCACTAAGGAAAAAATCCTACATTATCCCTCTTCAGAAAGATGGCATCATGGTTGACGTCAATAACGTTTAGACCTATGAACCTATTATCCTCTTCTTCATTACTATGGTTCAATAGCTATTTAACTGACAGGCTCCAGTCTGTGAAAAGGCATCTCTTTCTCCATACCTGCTAGTCTCCAGTGGTGTATCCCAAGACCCTGTTCTTGGCCCCTTCTTCTTTAATATCTTTAACAATTATCTCTATATCTCTGTTGGTCTAGCCTCTCAAATACAATATGCTGATGATTCCACACTTATAAGTGCACCTAACAACTTGCCACAGCTGCTCCATATCACACAAGAAGCTTTTCATTCAGTTAAGAAATGGCTCCATAATGCCCTGTTACTACTATACCCTAAAAAAACAAAGTTACTGCAATTTTTCCCCAAACTACACACACCTGATAAAACAAATTTCAAAATGATTTCACTAAACAAAACTGAAATTGAAGTAGTATTTCATAGAAAACTTCCTGGAGTGATAATAGGTGATAACTTTAAATTTGATTTGCATGTTCAAAGTAACATAAAAATGACTCACCAAAAATTGAGAATGTACTACAGGCATACAAACTTCCTTAGCATCACCACCAAAGCCACTTTTGCCACTACATGCCTTCTTCCAACTATCTTATATGGTGCACCCATCCTAATCAACCTTCAGGCTACAGTTAAAAATCAGCTGGAGGCATACTATAATAAGGCTGCAAAATTTTCTACCAACAAACAATACCGCAGCCACCAGTGTATTGCTCTTAAGGCTTTGAATTGGAACAAACTGCCTCACCACTTAGATTACATACAGCTTATCTCAACACACAACATTATTCACAAAGCCGATGACTGCCCTGCTTTTACTCTTAATGTACTTTCCTGTGACCCTAATAGACTACTCTGATCTAATGAATAACATCTTCTCAGCATGCTGTAGCATATTTCAACAAAACATTTCTACAACACCTAGACACTGTCGCTCCATTGCACAAAATCAAGGTTAGAACCTCTGCAAACCCCTGGCTCAGTAAAGAAACCAAACAAATCCTCAAGTCCAGAGACACTGCCTGGCTTTCTATAAAGAAAACAAAGAAACACAAAGCCTAACAAAGTACCAAGAACTGCGCAACCGTGCAAACAAATGCATTAGGCTGGACAAAAAAATCCTACTACATGACATTACAAACTAAATACCAACACATCCCCCAAAAAGTTTGGAAAAATGTAAACCAGCTACTAAAACCCACCCAAAAGGCTACCCCCCAAACCAACCACCCCAACACTAAAGTTCCCATGGAAACACAATTCAATTCCCACTTTGTGAGCTCAATTCTATCCTTGGTATCACAGGACAGTTCTTTCCTCACTATTCCCCTCAACACAAATAACACTAATACAAGCTTTACCTCAAAACAGTTTTCACCACTTCAATCAAAAGTATGCTCTCCAAACTTAAAACCTCATCAACAGCAACCAACCTACTCCCAAGCTATTTCTTGAAACTCACAGCAGATGCTATTGCTATCCCAATCTCCACTCTTGTAAACATATCAGCTGTTGAAAACTATGTGCCCAAACTCTGGAAAATATTCTGTGTTACACCCATACATAAAGGCGGGATCTCCACTGAACTTAATAACTACAGACCCATTGCTTTACTCTCCACCCTGGCCAAAATCCTAGAAAATTGCATCCATACCCAGATGCTAAAATATCTCCTAGACAGCAACATCCTGTCACCTACTCAGCATGGTTTCAGACCTGCCCATAGCACCACTACAGCCCTCCTATGCTTCACAGACACAGCAAACTGTCTCAAAAATGAAGGCCTGCAGGTGTCAACTCTTTTTTTGGATATGTCCAAAGCATTTGCTACAGTCTCACACCAAATCCTGCTAAACAAACTAAACCAATATCACCTATCAAATTCCACTCTTACCTGGTTCCAAAGCTACTTAACTGACAGGTACCAAGATTTGAAATGGGAAAAGTATCTCTCTCCTCAGCTGCTCCTAACTATAGGAGTCCCACAGGGTTCTATCTTAGGACCACTGCTATTCACAATCTTCACAAATGACCTCCATACCTCCACACAGCATGCATCTATCATTTAGTATGCAGATGCCACTACCTTAATCTGTGCTGCACAAAACATTCCCACCCTCCTGCAAACAACTCAGTTAGCATTCTCTGATGTTGAAAACTACCTTACCAAAGCCCAACTTATCCTCAATCCAAAGAAAACTCAGCTTATGATTATAACCAGTTCTAACAAAAACACTGATAACAGTCAATTCACTATCTACTCCACAAATGCTACTCCAATCGCTCCAGTGGCACAGGCTAAGCTATTGGGAATAACCATAGACTCCTACCTAAAAATTTGATAGTCATATCAACTTAACTATTAAAAAGTACATGCCAAATTGGGATCACTCTTCCGTATCAAACCATTTCTTACCAACAACACAAGATCAGCCATTGCTTGCTCCCAACTTCTATCCACCCTACTCTATGCATCTCCCATTCTGACTAATCTCAGCAAAACTGAACTAAGCAAAATGGAAGCCTGCTATAACAGAATTGTCCACTTTGCTGCAAATTGCTCATATAAAACTCATCATTGTACTGCTTTGAGACTGCTCCACTGGCTTGAACTGCCCAACCTCCTAACCTACAATCAGCTCTGCCTCTGTCATTCGATCTATTACCTCCCCAATAAGTGTTCTGCCCTCAAAAACATAGTGCAACATCACTCAGCCAAAAGGCCTCTTAGATCATCAAGCAAACTACTACTAGAAGTCACCAACAGCTACAATAGCTTTGGAGATGCACTATATAGTAGTTCAGTGGCTAAAAAATGGAACTCGGTCCCCAGTAGCATTCAAAACACATCATCCAAAGCCTCCTTTAAAGACCTCATCAGGCAACATCTCAAGCGAAGTTGGCAGTGGCGTGATTGCTCCCCAGGTTAGTGAAAGCTGATAAGGTACGCATACTAAATCTAGAGTACTTGATAATAGTTTTCAGTCTTACTCACAAACACTGGCTAATCTACAATGTATGTACTGTACCTATGTAATATGTATATATTCTACCCATGTTCCAAATTTCAGCTGTACACCACAAATCTATCAATTACCTTTATTTTTAAATTAATATTTTTGTTTGTTCTCTCCACTATAACTGTTGATGTGCTGCATACCACTGTAAAGCATGTCTTTTGTAATTTGTGTGTATACTGGTCATGTCTAAATAACTAAATGTATCTGTAATTTTTCTATGTGGAGCTTTTCTCAGGCCTCTGCTGAAAAGGACCTTTCAGCTCAGTCAGACACCCCTGGTTAACAAATATAAAATAAATAAATAAATACATATATAAACCCTACAAATCATCTGGCCAAATTATCTACTCATTGCTTTTGTCACTAAAAAATGGAATTCTATCCCTATGCAAATCAGTTGTGCCACTAACCTCTCCAACCTCAGACTACTACTAAAAGACTACCTGAATAAAACCTGGCTCTGCTCCTGCACTGTGCCAGGCTGAACTAGGCCCTCCCTCCTTCCACCACCAGCACACTTGGATTATATTCAGAGAGAATAAATTAGTAAAATCTACGTCTTAGACAAAGATCCAGTACATTTTTGCATAGGCTATATTATCTAGTCATCTTTGTTCCAAAGAGTGTACTTAATATGTTTAATGCTCTATGAACTGCAACTTGTGAATACTTTTATCTATTGACAGCGTTATTTTTCACCTTGGTAGATTTGCCCAAATATTTGTAGTAGATATGTACAGGTTCACACTGTATGAGCTGAAGCTGAACTTTAACACTCTTAATATGTTGTTCTTCTGCATTAGACTTTGTAATAACTTTATTTAACTGTAACCATATTTTATCATTGTGGAGCTTTTCTCCCCAGGCCTCCATTGAAAATGGGATATTATCCCTGTTGGATTTTCCTAGTAAATAAATGTCAAATAAATAAAGTAATATGTTACTTTCCCCAGCTCTAAACTACCTGTTGCACGGGGAATTTGGTTCTACTGTCTCTACCTTCCTGCAGAGAGAGAGAAAAATAACATAAAATGAAATAAAACCTAAAATCTTTTCTCTCTTTGACTTCCTCCTGCAAGAATAATAGCATAACAACAGCAGGCACAGCAGCAAAACCCATCATAAACACCAAAAAATAAATTACTCTTACCAATTTTAGAACCCATTTATATCTAAGGAAGATTGCAAGCATTTAATTTGACTGCAATAGTAATGAAATGGAATTAGTAAATCAGCAATTGAGCAAGAAGGGTTATAAATCAAAAAGGTGTGAACATGACCTACTAATTCCTTTTTTACATAAACAATAGAAGTGTTAAGTTAACTACCAGTCCAGTGTGCAAGTAATGTTTATCACTCAGCCAGTGTGTGTGTGTGTGTGTGTGTGTGTGTGTGTGTGTGTGTGTGTGTGTGTGTGTGTGAGAGAGAGAAGGGTTGAAAAATGACTTTCATGCTCAAAGTCCTCATCCATGTTTGCATTTGGTATCCCCTGGCTGAGCACATGCACTCTATAGTGTAGCATATCCCTGCTGGCATCCCTACTACAGAGCAAACATTTATTCCTGGCGCTTTACAATTATTTGCTGTAGGGCTATTTCAGGAGTAGAAATATTTCTTCTCATATATGATATTCACATGTGCTGCCTCTGTTGAAGTACCTGGTTAGCTAGTATATGGGAGGTGTGTGGGGTTAAATTATTCCACCTTCCTTTTAGCTGTGAATGACAGGTCTCAGTTCTAATAAGGATAGAGCTAGAGTAGGCAAACTGATAAAAAGAAACATGAATGTGCACTGGTTGGATGGGATATGGAAGGTGTGCTGAGTTTATATTGCTATATGCTCAATCTGTTCAGTATATTATAATGGATAGATGGAAAGGTCATTCCATGAAAGAATTTATGAACACATGCATGTAATAAAAAATGAAAAATAAAAGCCTGTTAGGCAAACATGCACAGATTTACCAAACTTGTAAGAGATTTACTTTCTTTGTTCTCGAGTAGTTGGGCATGGATAAATTCAGAGGTGTGGCTGGCTCCATGTGCACCCTGTGCTGGTATCACAGACCAGTGTCCCACTCCTCTCAGCTCTTCAAGTGATTAAAAAAAAAAAAGTGCTTCACTGTATTGAGCAGGCTTTGATAATGGGCGAACTGTACATCAGCACCCTGACTGGAGAACAAACATTCTCCAGCAGGGTAATGCCCACTAAAAATGAGTCCAATGATTCATGGGAGCATATCAAGATGCTGTGGAGCACGGACAGAAAAATCCTAACATCTGCCATTATTTTGCACTCGTTAAGCAGAGGTTCAGCTGTTTACTGAGAGTAAAATATAATGTGCAGGATTCACAAAGCCTCCGTGTAAGAGTTATAACTCATACAAGGAGGCTGCAGTTAAATGGAGTGATGTCAGCATGCTTTGCATATTCATGAGAGCATGTTGAATCATACCTAAGGCTAATACGGTCCATTTAAGACAGTAGGGGGCGTATCCGTAGGCCGAGCCCTGTAAGCGGACACGCCCCCAGAAGAGGAAAAGTGCCCAAAGAAAACACCCACGACAGAGTCCACGGAAATGTGAATAAACAGAACACAACACATGCCCCCACAGACTATGAACAGAAAACATATAAATAAACATGTTATATATTTTTTTTAAATTGTAAAAATGTTTAACCGTGAGTGCGCGTTTGCTGGCATGCCCGTAAGCGCAGCTACAGTTAGCAGTCAGTGGGAAAGCATATAAGAACTAAATATGCAAAATAAGCCAGGAAGCAATAGCGTAGCAGTAGAGATGTTGACTAAAGAACAGGCATTCATGGTTCGAGCCCCCACAACACCAATTTTTATTTTTAGCAAAATAAGCACAAAACAAGTCCCTGACAAATATGTACACATAAAGCCACATTCTATGTAAAATGTAATGAAATAGCCCATTTATATTGAAGAAATGTGAGGTAACAAAAGAATAAAAAATGCCAGATGTGCCCATAGCTGAGCTACAGTTTAACAGGGTGAGTGCATCTGCCTGTAGATGAGCAGTGGTTTAACTGGTGCAAAATGAGTGCCCGTAGCTGAGCAGTGGTTTAACACGCTAAATCTATGTGCCCCTAACTGAGCTGAGCATAATATGCGTGCTGATAGCCAAATGAGGCTTAAACCAGCGTACCCCATTTGCGTGGAGCTGCGCACCACGCAAACAAGGTAACCGACGGGCAGCATTGAGCAAGCCGTATCAAAACTGCCTTTACACAGACACACCCCTCAGCATGTCTAGACAGTCATGAAAAATAAAAAGCAGTGACCAGGTTCGAACCCAGAATACTATACACCATAGTCAAGGTACCAAACCACTAAGCCATGACAGCAGTACTTAGAAATGCAATAATAGCTAATATACAGGAATGAATACAAAGTGGAGCATGACAATGCAGGTTTACTGAAGTTGATACAATTCCAAAATGGCCAATCACAGATATGTGTGGGAAAAACGGACTATATAAGCCCCATAGGCGGGAATACACAGCATAAACGATTGTAGAACTGAACTGCAGGCAGAATGACAGGACTAGGAGAGGGTAGTTGCTTTCGAGCACAGAGGTGGGGTGTTGAGGAGTCCAGGTACATGGTCTGGCTCTTAGTCCACAATCATGAGGCCCAACTCATGCAGGCCAGGTCCTCTGGGGAGCATACAGGGCTGAGGCGTGGGACCGGTTGGCTCATGATCTCACCAGTGCCACAGGGATTCCAAGGACTGGTGAGCAGGTCCGTCACCACCATGCGGACCTGAAGAGATGCAAGCAGGACCAACTGAACCTTTGGATCCAGGAGGCCCGGTAAGCACCCAACGCCCCACTACTGAGTAAGTTACATTTAATTATGTATGTAAGAAATTAAACTAGCTGATATTATGGAGATGTGTATTCCAATATTACTTCATTTATATTACAGCTGCAGGTGTCCGTTCTGCGAACCGCAGAGCCTATGGCGATAGGCTGGTGCGGTTGCACCACCAGGCAGGTCAGTAATCCACTACCTACTAACTGTAAAGAAATATAAAAGTATGACAGTCAGCAAAAGAGTGCAGGGTAGTCACTAAGGAATAAAATGTGCAAGTAACAGTGTGAAAGTGTCTGCAAGTATTGCTTGATTACAAAAGTGTGTTTCAGCCTGTAAGGTAAACCGAAAAATGAAACTGTCTGACATAAATTCTGAAATAAAAATGCCCCACCTGTAAGAAAATAGTACACAGCCTGCAGCAGGCTGAAAAGTATAGCTGCAGAAGATGATGAAATCACGTGTGAAATATATCCCTGTTGAAATACTGAAACATGACAGAAGCGAGACTGCTGGAAAGGATTGTAATAACTACAGGTAAAACATGTCAATAAAGCCTAGAAGTAAGTACCATCCTGAATAGTAAAATGAAAGCAAGTGAGAGAGTGTGAGAAAGTGTCATGAATCCAGCAATACAGTAGTAATAACCCCTGAATAAAGTATACTGCAGTCAAGACAGAATGAAATGCATGTGAGAATCAAAACCAAACAGCGAAATCTGTTCAAAGTGTTGCTGCATCTGGAATGTGTATCCCAAAATCTGGATATGTTGCTCTCAGTCTGTAATATGCAGATAGGATGATTGTCTGATATACCAAACATCCACACTTGTCTACAGCTATATAAAGCAAATGTAGCAGGATGATGTAGCTGAACAAAGCTAGATATGAATGTGTATGAAGAACAATAAAATGTATATTGATGTTGCAGTAACAGTCCTATCACCAAGTTGAAATAGTTATCATATAGGAAACTGTAGTTAGAACAGTAGTGTGTATATATCTGTAGCTATTAGAAATGTACAGCATATGTATTGGTATTTGAAGGTGTTAATATTATTTTCTTCACCCTACCCTATAACCACATATAACCCATTCCACATGAAAATGGTATGTGCAATCACAATTAACACCCCTGGACGTTTGTCCTGTTGGGTCATATATATTTGCATGTCCGTTGATGCATCTGCCCTGTTCATACATCCAAACCTGATGGCCTGCTGCCATCAATTAACCCTGCATGTTGTTGGACTGTGTATTTCTGTTCAAATTATGCATGTGTTATGCACGCTGTTCAATGGTGTGAATATCTGGGTGTTTGGTTAATGGGAATACTAATGCATGCTGTTACAACTAATTGTGAATGGAATTATATGTCACTAACCCAAACTGTCATGACATAATGCAAAACATAGGACAACAGGGAAGGCGGGTTCCAGTGGACCCACCTCTCCCACCTCAGCTGGCGAGTGCACCTAGCACTAGTGCCGAGTCTGGACCCTCCTCCGGTGGCCCTGTGCCACCTGCGGGTGGAAGCACTGCAGGGGATGGGGCTCGCCCCCCCCCTGCAAGTGTGGCCAGAGGAGAACCACCACTCACCCTCCGTAGCATCCGGACTGTGGTGCGTAGGGAGATTCGGGACTCTGTTCTCGAGCCCCTATGCCAGCTTGAGGCACGGGTGGCGCAACTAATGGGCATGCCTGTTGCCCGGCCTATACAGCCCCCAGCACAGCGCCGTCCTGGGCAGTGAAGGAACAGTGGCAACTGCCTATGGGTGGGGATATCAGTTCCACTGTTGCCATCTGTGGGCTCATGGGCTTTGGATATCCAAACCTCCGTCCCCGTCAATTGTGTAACCCCCCACATGTGTCATACACCACCCCTGTATGCGTCTTGTTTGTCTTGTCTGTTTACCTACCCAACCTACCTCCCCAGCTGTACCGACTTCCTTCACCTGACATACCACTCTCACCTGAAAAAAAAAAAAAAAAGGGCACTCTGTACCCACAAAAAAATTACGCCCCATACATAGCTGCCCATTCCGCACACATGTCTGCTGGACATGGAATCTATCAATTACAATTGGCTGTACAACAAGTATTATTGTTGTCCTGACACCTCTCTCAGGGGTGGAAGGTTTCAAATGTCACACCAAATTACATACATTTGCACAGCTGTTGCTGATGAAGAAATGGGCAGCTATGGGCCTTACCTACATCTCTCCTGCAAATCCCAAGCTTGTTTCCCTACTGTCTTACCCTCTTTGTGACCCCTTTTTCACCACTTTCCTGTCTCCCCATTTTCTTTTCTTTCAAAGAAAATAGCGCAGGTGTGCGCCAGAGTAAGCACTGTTAAGCAGTTGTAAGCGGGTGTGCGCTTGTGTGCACAGAGCTAACCGCCAGTGCGCATGCGTGAGCTCCACACAAACCAGCGCTAACCCGGTTACAACTGCTTAAAAGTGCCTTAGTCACTTTGATTGACAGGTCCTGTAGTCAGTTCAAAAGCAAAATAAAATCCCACTGTTAGTCCCGAACCTAGGACACACACTAGTCTGTATGACCTACCACTAAGCCATGACTCTTATACAAAAACATTGTGCTAAAATAAATATAACATGTAATAGTAGGAATGAATGTAAAGGGAATATAGGATGTGTAGTACTCAAAGCATGTCATGTAGAATTACTGTCAAAACTACTGGATTCCCACAATAGTACTGTGTGAACACAAACAGCCATGCTAGTTGGTAGCTTGTAGATAATAATGTCAGTTAAAGTACATATATAAATATATATATATATATATATATATATATATATATATATATATATATATATATATATATATATATATATATATATATATATATAAATATATATCTATATATAGTTGTAGGAGTCATTGTGCATACACACTTACTACAGGGAACATGAGAGAGGAATGGAGAAATGTGAATCTACAACACAGCCTGAATCATGAGAGAGATACTAACCTTTACACTCACAGAACACTGTCCACAGCATACCAGCATGGTCCCCGCCCTTACAATCTGAAAGGGCAATGCCTATCCCACATACCCTTTTATAGCACTGACCTGAAATCACAGTGAGAACTGCAATCAGTGCACAACTGGCTGTATGCAATTATCAAATGCTGGCTTACAATTGGTGCAGAGGCCATCACATGGACCTATGCATATACCTACCAAATCATCCAGTACTAACACTCCACACATGCAATACATTCATTGCACTGTCTGGAAGCAGACAGAGGGAGAGAGAAAAGTGAGAGAGAGAGAGAGAACAAAAAAAAAAAATTATACACTGTGACTCTGTCACCCAAAGCTGTCAGCAGTGACAGTAGCAGCAGCAAGCAGAAGCAGTGGTAACGCAACCAGCTGCAACAAACACAGGTAATGCAAAGTAGCAGGATAATAGTGTGCATACTGTGAACCCTCCAAATGTGTCATAGGTCTGTATCTATAGGTATGTCCATGTGATATGTTGTGTGTACGTATTTCCACCAAAAGGGGATGACCATACATTACATGTCAATCAGTCTTAGGCCATGATCCTGGCAGCAGTTGTCTGTGCGTTGCCCCAGCAATGGCTGTAGTGACTGCTTTGAAAGGTCAGCCAGGTTCAAAAGGCAGGATCAGCCCATCACAAAGGCACACTGGCTGGGAACAAGTGTCTGCAGGTACCCAATATCACTGCATATGCATCCCATACTGCATAATTCCATAGCTTAGCAGACCAGGCCGGTTATGCATATGATGTGGTAGTTCCCAGGGTCAGTTAAGGTGCCTCCTTAGTGGTGTGGGACCACTGTCGCTGTATGCCACTGTCCAGGTACATATCCTGTAGTACAGCCAAGATAAATTATCAGTGTTATATGCGGTTGTATGTCCTCTCGGAGTGCAGGTAGCACACATCCAGGGATACCATGACGTCACAGTGATGCTGTGTGTTCTGCTCTGCTGAGGGCGGCCCTCACCTGGACATGTGAGATGATAAGGAGGTTACATACAGCTGTGATAAATATTTCAACTGGTGGGGGAGAAGGAGGGGGGATACGTGCACTGAACATGTCTGCAAGACTGTTGCCAATATCCGTGTGTTTGGTGAATGTTAAGTAGGTGTGTATTAACACAGAGCATATCTGAGGCATGTGGTCCATATGTGTAACATAACTGAAGAAGGCCTTGTGGTCATCCATAGTGTTTGTGGCCATTTCCCTCCCAGAGTAGGCTGTGGCCGTTGTTATGACGGACTGTAGCATAGTACCAGTGCTGACCACAGATGCCTTCCCTTAATGTGAATGTGCTCTGTCCTGCAGTAGCCTCCTGCTATTGTTATACAATCTGCCTCTGTCTGGGGTCCACCGGACAGGATGCCTAACCTTTGTGCATAGGGTCTGGGTTAGAAATGTGTGTGCAAGTTCCATGCAATCTGTGGCATGTCCATGGTAAGCATTTGCAAAGGGGTCAGCAGTGTGGCTTGTGGCTTCCACTGGCCCAGTGTGCTGCATGGATACCATCTCAGTCCCAGCAAGTGAATAACTGTCTAATCACATACATATCAAAGTAGTCTACTGTGCTGGTGGTGGTGGTGGGATATGTATATCCAGGCCGAGTAACTTCTGTCCACATCACAGTAGTGGATGGTGTCCCACATACAGTACCTTGGGATGAACCCCCAGAGTGAGGTTGTGCATTGGACCTGTCAGTGTGTGCTGACCGATGGGGCATGCTACTATGTTGTGTGGAATGTGGCAGGTATTGTTGCACAGGTGTTGGCTGAGCACTGATATCTGGCCATGTACCTGTGTATCCACCATGACACACACACATGCAACATATGGGAGTAGTAGTATTTCACTACACATGAGTATCATGTATGGTATGTGTGCCATATATTGCTGACATATTCTGCTGATATCCTGTTTTTGTTTTCTTCCAGGGAGATGGCGCGTCAGCGTAATCCTGCCTACTCTGTAGCGGAAGATGAGGAGATCCACCAGAGCCTGGTGCAGGAGTATGACATCCTGTTTTCCCGCACCAGTCAGAATCAGCAGGAGAGGGCTGCACTGTGGCAAGACCTTGTCCGTAGGGTAAATGATATTGGCACGCATAACAGGACATATGAGCAGGTACGACATCACTGCAGTGATTTAATCCGAAGTGTCCATCAGCGTGCATCAGATATCCACAGGCAACAGGTTGCCACAGGAGGTGGGGTGGCCACACATCCCCCCCTCACCAGGCTGGAGGGGCTACTCCTAAGTGTTGTGGCTCCAGCCCTGGAACAGCAACAGCAGTACACCTACATTATGATGGAGGCTGGTTCCACACAGCAGCACGACATGGAGCGTGCAGGTAATATGCCATATGTACACTTGACTGTTCTGTACACTGTATCATATGCAATATCAATGGCACAGTTGTGTCCACTGACATTAATCTCATCATTTCTGCAGGTCCCTCTGGGGTTACAGCAAGGCAGGCCATCCATGCTGGTGAGTGTGTTTAACATAACCTATAATAGTCCTGATAATGCTAGTAACAGTAGTGTAACTCAGTAGTGCTCTGTGTGTATACTGCGGGGTGTGCATGTGTGCATGTGTGCAGGTGTGCCTGTGCCCATGTGTGCATGTGTGCATGTGTGCAGGTGTGCCTGTGTCCACGTGTGCATGTGTGCCTGTGTCCACGTGTGCATGTGTGCATGTATGCATGTGTGCATGTGTGCCTGTGTCCACGTGTGCATGTGTGCATGTGTGCATGTGTACACGTGACCATGTGTGCATGTGTGCATGTGTCCATGTGTGCATGTGACCACGTGTGCATGTGTGCATGTGTGCATGTGTCCATGTGTGCATGTCCACATGTGCAGGTGTCCACGTGCGCATGTCTGCATGTGTGCATGTGTGCATGTGCGCCTGTGTGCATGTGTGCATGTGTGCATGTGTGCCTGTGTGCATGTGTCCACGTGTGCATGTCTGCATGTGTGTAGAAGTGCATCACTGTTAACAATGTCTGGAAACTGTAAACTGTGTTTCCTGTCTTCCTCCCACAGGTTCTGGTGCTGCTCTGGTGACCTGCAGCAGGGAACCTGAATCTTGTGCCACGGGTACTGGTAATGATGATATTTGTGTAATGGTACAGGAAGGTGTGTCAGGGTCCGCCATTGGTCAGCCAATTGACAGTACACAGCTGTCAACCCCATCATTGCGCACAGTCATCCTGCCAGTACATCCTTTGTCACCATTGTCCCTAGGTGATGGACAGGATACAGTGGGCATAGACCAGGGTAATGTGGTACCTGTGGCACATGCATCCCCACACAGCAGCCATGGGCTGGGTCCTCCGATGGTACCACACAGACAGTTGCCCATGTGTTCTAGTGGGAGCATCCATGGGCGTACTGCCTCTGGCCGACGTGCCCAAAGGGGTCTGTCAACCTCAGCTATGTTTTGGACTGTCATGCAGGCACAGTCGCGTATGGAAAGGTACACCAGACAGGGTCTGAGGGAGCTGAGAGCATGTCACACAGCCATGACAGACAGTATGCGTGACATTGCAGATGCTACCCGTAATTTTACCAATGTCATACACAGATGTTGTGGGGACATATTACAGCAGTTCCACAACCAGATGTCCATGAGCCAGGGCAATGGTGGGCGTTTGCGGCGTCGACGTGGCCGTATGCCGGCAACAGCAGCAGCTGGCAGTCGGCGTGGATGACAACAGGCTCGCACATGCCCCCATAGTGCCAGCAGCAGCCCCAGCAATGCTGGGTCTGTGCTGTCATCGGAATGCCCCAGGAGACCACGTGCACGTGGCTCTGGACAGTCCCAACAGGGACCTGTGTCCAGTCAACACACTCCCACTTCTGATGACAGTACCCAGTCTGGCTTAGTACTGGATATGGTCCGTAGCACCCCTGCCAGGCACAGGTACCGTGTCCGTGCCCACAGACACTGATCTGTATGACCTGCCAGGTGCAGTTTGTGGCTGCCCACAAACCCCTGTATATGGCAGCCATGAGGTGGAACTGTGTGCGTGCATACACACATGCGAAATGTTAACACCTAGGGTGACCACATACACGCACACACTGCACCAACACTGCCCCACCCTGTACTGCTGCCCCTCACCAACACACATACACACACATGTCAATTGGTGGTATCAGTGGCTGACTCAGGCATACCTAATCCACACCCTGTGCATATGATGACACTGTGCCACCTCCTGCAATCTCCAACATCATTGCGGGAACAGGTAAACATGTTGCTGATGCACAGGGTGACTAAATAGAAGTGTATTAGTAGTATCATGTTTTTAACAGTACAGTGTGCTGCTATGACTGTGTGTTTATCCCAGCATGCCTGTTGCAGTAACTGTATGAATGTCCTGAATTGTTATCTGCACCCATAGTACATACCAAAGTATAACAGCTGCACATAATTGCATGCCGGTGGTAGGGTTGTCAACAGATAGCCGCATACATGGGTAGCACAGGGGGAAAGCTAACGTAAGTAGTGATATGCAATGGTGGACATGTACAGTAATGGTGTCAAGTTGCCCACAACGACTATGCAATGTGAATGTTCGCGCATGTAGATATGTGTGCAGTACCAATGTAATCCAAATCACAAATAACTATGACATAATATCAGTTCTACCATGGGCATCTGCGCTGTGTATTCCTGGGTAAATGTTGATAGTGCCTACATATTTGCATTGTTACTTACTGTTATTGTTACCCCTTCTTTGTTGTACAATGCACTACTTCCAGCCCTGTTTACTGTAGCTTTGTTTGCATGCATGTTCGCTTGGGGTTCCCTGGAACACTGCTTACACCTGCAATGCAGAGTTACAGTGCTACTGTAGACTCCTAGTGACATCTGCATAGCGTACGATATGTATGTCAACTTTACACATGACAGAACGTCACTGTCTGTCCTGTACGCATGTACGTTGCCTGTGACACATTGCACATGTCTTACCTGGCATTTACCCACGTGTGCAGTCATATATGCCAGTGATATGAAACAGTAGTGGTACATTCACACATACACACCTTCAGTATGTTGTTCCCCATTGGCCATATGTGTTGGTACTCACCATGGCAATCACACTACTAGGGTAGCATGTGCAAAGGTAACCTGTGAATCACCTCTATGGTCCAGTTGTGGTTTATGTGAGTCATGTGTCAATGTCACAGCTGCCACATGTATTCAGTCAGCCATCACCCTTGGCCAGGAATGTACAACACGTGTGGCATGCCACCACACAGCCAATCTGGGGACTGGGCTCTCTGAACCCAGTAATGCCATACCCTGTCAGGTGGCATGTCATATATACTACATCCTGGACAAACTTCAACCCCAATCCCTGCTGCTACTATTGATAATACCCCTGAAGATGTTTCTGATAGTTTTGACCAATTCTTTACTGAGACATTTCAGGCCCTAGCTAGCCATCTACCTCCTAGCTCCCCCGGTCCTGAAAGTAGCACCCCTAGAAACCTACTTGCGTTCAGCTGCCAACCAGTCGCCACTTCACTTCTCCGTACCTTGATTGAAACAGTGAATCCCACTACACTTTCTGCTGATCAACTCCCTGCCGAGTACCTATCAAAATCAGATGATGCTATTGCTTACCCCGTCTCAAAGGTAGTCAAACAAACCATGGTAGAATCTAAATTTCCCACCATCTGGAAAATATCATATGTAATCCACTTCACAAAGGAGGCAGCTCTACTGAATTCTCCAATTATAGGCCAATAGCTATACTCTCTCCACTTGCAAAGATTATGGAAACTTTAGTCATAGACAATTCATGCACCACCTAATCCAAAATCGCCTTATGGCAGACACTCAGCATGGCTTCCATCCTCATCACAGCACTATTTCAGGCCTCCTAGCCTTTACTAACACCATAAACCATACTTGCAACACTAATTATATATCCTCAGCCCTCTTTTTGGATCTTTCCAAGGCATACCAACTTGTAATCCACACCCTGCAAACATTCTGTCTAGATACTGGAGCCTTCCAATGGTTTCAATCCTACCTGCACGGTCGACAGCAGGCTGGCTTCTGGCAGAACAAACTCTCTAACCTTCTAAATAACACCCTCATAGCACCACAAGGCTCTATACTAGGGCCCTTGCTGTTCTCCATCTTCATTAACAACCTTTATACTGTCATCCCAAAAGTCAGCTGTATCCAATATGCTGAAGACTCTACTCTGATCTGCTCAGCCACATCTCCAGTAGAGTTATGGTCAGCTACCCAGACCACCTTTAATACAATAGAAAACTGGCTTTCTGAACATCATCTGATCCTAAATCCCAAATAAACTAAACTGCTGTTATTTCACCAACACGTAGGTCTACCGCTTTCACTTTTACCATAACATCAACTGATGGCACAATAATCTCCCCTGACCCATCTACTAAACTATTAGGTGTCATCATAGACAATAATATCAAATGTGACCTACATGTTAACCAAATTATCAAAGCCATCAATAGAAAACTAGGGTCACTTTACAGAATAAAAGCCTTCCTAGCCCCTCCAGCTAAAGGTGCCATAGCTCGCTCACACCTTGTTTCAACCCTTCTGTATGCATCCCCTCTACTCTCGAATATGAACAAGACTGTCCTTAACAAACACTCAATTTGCTACAACCACATTGCCAGGTTTGCCACTGGGCTGCCTTTTAGGACACATCATTGCATCAATCTAAATCAGCTTGGTTGGCTTGCAATACCCAGCCTAATACAGTATAACCAACTGATTATGGCCTATAAAATCATCTATAATCCGGACAATACTCTTGCACTTCAAATATCATCACCCTCTATAACAATACTAGACTGCTTCGATCCTCTAACAAACTACTAATTCAGACTAGCAAATTTAATAACACAGCCGGTGATTCTCTCTTTGCAAACTCTGTAAGTAGATCCTGGAACTCACTTCCAGCTGATATTACCCTACTTTCCACCTTAGGTCAATTTAACACTAGACTCAAACAACAATTGTCACTTAACTGGCTATGTCAATGTATCAAGCCTGGCTAACTCGAATGTGTAAAATCTGTGAACCACTTTACTGTGTAATTTAATTTAATCCTGACTTGTGCTCAGGACTAACATTAACCTGTGGAACATGTTTAACTTGCTTACTTATGTAATCTCTGTAAATAATCTGTTTGTAATATGTAATGCTGGTATTATGTAATGCTGTATCTGCTTACCCTCATAGCTTTTCTCCCCGGGCCTCCCCTGGAAATGGACATGCATCCAGTTGGACTATCCCAGTCAACAAATGTAGGATAAATAAATAAATAAATAAAATATATTACAGTGACTACAATACAAGTCAGACATTGACATGCACTGACAGCATGCTGAACACACTGGAGCATATGTGGGGACTCAGAATAGCATCCTGCCTGAGCATCACACACCTCCGCAGCTGGCACACAGGCATATGTTCCATCAGAACAGAGCACATGCCACACATGGCACACATCCCCTGTGCCACACACTCACAGCCTGTAGGGCTACACAACACACCTGCTACAGACGTGTCAGGTACCTGTCTTGTGTGCTGCACTGGGGTCCCACTCAACAGGCTGTATCTGGTGAAGGTCACAGTGATATGCCTCAGGGGCACTATGGTCCACCACAGAACACATGCATACAGGTCAGTCAGTGGCATGGACACATATGACTCACTCATTGACCATGCCAGTATGGCTGACCTGAGACATACCTCCCTGGACTACATGATAGGGAACATAGAATGGATCTCTCAGCATGTGGCACAGGCCAGTATGAGCCTGATCTTGGTTGCCAACATACCCTCACCAGGTATGCTACCACTATATGTGGGAAGGGTGTTGTATGTCTGCATTATGCTCAGTCTCCACTGTCATTCATAGGGTATCTGCTGGCTGTCAATGTGTGCTTACATGCTAGGGAAGCCACAATGATGTGCAAGAGTCATCTTGCACGTGACACCCATGGCCCGATGTATAATGGCAAAGCTCCTTGGTACACACATACTGCCTTATGCTGCAGGACATGGTTTATATAGCCACCTCCATGGGTATCACACAGGTTAGGACACTAACAGTGCTGCTACACAACAACAGCAGTGTACACCAGAAGATGCATGCACCAGACACTGTCCTCAGCACGGTAAACTGCAATGTCTGTGCAGTACCAGATTCCTGATTCATGGCTCACAGGTGTTACCCATCACTGACAGGTTATGCCCCATACCATGCCTGTCATCCCCTACACATGTAACACACATGGACAGGGGGTGGTATCCCAAGGTACCACAGATACACACACCTCCAGGTTGTTGGCACAGCACAAAGCATCAGGGCCTAATCATGTGCAGCTAACAGAGTGTCGGACTGCCATCTGGTTCATAGCCTGGCACACACAACCCTCCCATACACAGGAAGACCACCTATCCTCCATAACAACACTGGCAATATGACAGTCTCAAGAACTGTGTTTATATGGCTGGACTGCATCCAGCCAAACATTGTGCGTGAGCATTACTGTAGCTACAACACACTAGTTGAAGGGTTCACAGCATGTGGTCACTGAATTGCAGTGGAATGACATGTTACCACTACCACAACAGGTGGGAACATGCAGCACCTGTACATCAACTACATGTACACTATATGGCTCAGACCAGATGTGTATCCCCTGCTGTAGGTATTTCACCATATACACCCACACTGTATAGAGACATACCACGTGTGGACCCTGCACAGTAAGACACAGTCATATTGGTATACATTGCAAATACCATTTATCCACTCGAGGCATGTGTTAGACATGGTAACTACTGCAGGTCACAGGTATTTATGTGTATGTGTCACACACATCATGTGTGCAATGCCATTGCTGGTTTAGGCAATGGCATGCATTGTTATGTACAAAGACCCACACAAGGTCATACTGTGTGACACAACCACACGTGGCAGTTGTGGGTTACCAAAACATACTTATCTGTAATCTGACAATGGTAATAGACACAGTAGCAGAGCGCACTATTGGCATTACTAGCCAACTAGCCCTGTTTGGCTGTGCTGATAGTGTGGTGACATCCCCTGTGTTTACTGGGGGAATATGCAGCATCTGGTGTATTGTAGTATTTGCCAAAAGGATCTGTTCTCTCACACTTACATTTACACACACCCTACTACCCCCACACACACTTGCCATTTGCAGGATTCATTCCCCTACCTAACAAAGTCACGACACATGAGAAAGACGCATTAGCAAAGCGCACTATTCGGATTATTAGATAGTTCCTTTTCTCTGGCTGTACTTATAGGGTGCTTACAACATCAGTATTTTGAAAGGGTAATGTGCATCAGGTAGTGTGATCTCCTCATTGCCAAAATTAACATGTTTATCATATGGAAATGCACACACACAAACTCCCCACATGCAAACACACACACATGCTATTTACAGGTTTCAAACTCTTACCTAACTACATTACGACACTCGGAAGAGACACATTAGCAGAGTGCGCTATTCGCATTACTAGGAGGCTCGCCTTCTCCTGCTGTACTTATAGGGTGCTGACATCATCTGTGTTTAGAAAGGGGAGTGTGCATCCTGTAGTGTGTTCTCCCAGTTGCCAAAAGGGACATTTCCCTCACACAAAATTGCACACACACTAACTCCTCTCATCCAAACACACACACTTGCAGGATTCAAACCACTACCTAACTATGTTATGACACTCAAGACGAACGCATTAGCAGAGGGGGCTATTCGCATTACTGGGAGGCTTTCCTTCTCCTGCTGTACTTATAGGGTGCTGACATCATCTGTGTTTAGAAAGGGGAGTGTGCATCCTGTAGTGTGTTCTCCCAGTTGCCAAAAGGGACATTTCTCTCACACTCTAACCCCCCTCATCCAAACACACACACTTGCCATTTGCAGGATTCAAACCACTACCTAACTATGTTATGACACTCGAGACAAATGCATTAGCAGAGCGTGCTATTCGCATTACTGGGAGACTTCACTTCTCCTGCTGTACTTATAGGGTGCTGACATCATCTGTGTTTAGAAAGGGGAGTGTGCATCCTGTAGTGTGTTCTCCCAGTTGCCAAAAGGGACATTTCCCTCACACAAAATTGCACACACACTAACCCCCCTCATCCAAACACACACACTTGTCATTTGCAGGATTCAAACCACTACCTAACTATGTTATGACGGACGCATTAGCAGAGCGTGCTATTCGCATTACTGGGAGGCTTCCCTTCTCCTACTGTACTTATAGGGTGCTGACATCATCTGTGTTTAGAAAGGGGAATGTGCATCCTGTAGTGTGTTCACCCAGTTGCCAAAAGGGACATTTCCCTCACACAAAATTGCACACACACTAACCCCCCTCATCCAAACACACACACTTGCTATTTGCAGGATTCAAACCACTACTTAACTATGTTATGACACTCGAGACGGATGCATTAGCAGAGAACACTATTCGCATTACTGGGAGGCTTTCCTTCTCCTGCTGAACTTATAGGGTGCTGACATCATCAGTGTTTAGAAAGGGGAATGTGCATCCTGTAGTGTATTCTCCTAGTTGGCAAAAGGGATACTTCTTTCAAACAGTCTTGAACACAGACTAGCTCTCTCCACACACACTGAGCATATATAGGCTTCAAACCCCTACCTAGCTATGTTATGACACTCAAGACGGATGCATTAGTGGAGTGCGCTATTCGCATTATTGTCTGGTTTCCCGTCTCCTGCTGTACTTATAGGGTGCTGACATCATCAGTGTTTAGAAAGGGGAATGTGCATCCTGTAGTGTGTTTTCCCAGTTGCCAAAAGGGACATTTCCCTCTCACAGCCTTTCACACACACAAACCCCACTCATCCACACACACACTGAGCATTTGCAGGACTCGAACCCCTACCTAACTATATTATGACACTTGAGGGAGACGCATTAGCAGAGCGCACTATCCGAATTACTGGGCATCTGTTCTGCACCTGTAGTATTTATAGGGTGCTGACATCTTTATTTCTACAGAGGTATGTAGATGTAGTACTACCTGTCAGGTTGGGGATAGCATATATATGCATTTGCAGCCACCTACGTCAGGGTCAGATATGCACATCGCACTGGCAGGTTATGTTCTATACCATGCTTTGGGACCACAGGACCTGTAACACACAACACAACCAGTCCAGAACACCACACCCACATCCCGGACACACACTTAGTTTCCCTGGGAACAGTGCCAGGATATGCAGGTGTTCATATACACCATTCCAGTTGTTAACATCAGGTACAGGCATATTGTGTGTGAGAACTACTCAGGCCTCTACCACTTTACCCTACAGCCACTACAATTTGTGGGTCCATGTGCTATGGCAGAACCACACACCACAGCCACATGGGGGAATATGTATTGCACCTGTCCATCTGCAACATGGGTACTCACTGTTCCACACCAGAGGTAGACCACCATTGTTGATATCTGACCATACCCACCTTTCCCTGGACATCCATATCCCATCTCCACCCCCAGGCAAGGTTGTCACTGCACACAAACTGTATTTAGCACAAGCAGACTCTACACTTGTGTAGACTGGGGTGGACGACTTCAGAGGACCCATGCTGGAGGACTATACTGGCCACTCAACATAATCCTTGACAATTGCATTCTATGAGCATGTGTACAGTTTGCATTGGTCATGCTATCCCACATATACCCATGACTGCTCCACAACAAGACACCTGTCAGCTGTACACCAGCCATATATGCGCTGCATAACAGACAGAGTGACCTAATACATTGCAGAGCTGTAGCCCACAGAGGGAGGACATCTGTGAACAGTTCCGGCATGGCACTTCATTCACACATACTCATTACAACACAGTGTTGACAGTAGAATCGTCCAGAGAATGCAGATAGGGCTCCCCTCAGTCTGTTATTGACGGACACCTACTGTCAGAGATCCTCAGCAACCCTCTCACAGCACACACCGACAACATGGCTGTGGCTTAGCACATTCAATCCCTGGGACCTCCACAGTGCCCCTGCTTGACAGAGGCACAGCTCACTAGCCTCACATGTTGCCTTCTGTGACCTACTTTACAGTGGCACTGTAGCCTACTATCCTGGGGATGCAGATGCCAAGCACACTCTGGCTGAGCTGTCATTCCCTAGGGCAGCAAGCCTAGTATTGACCTCTACCACCCATATGTTCAATTGTCGGATGCACAATATTTGTTGTGCTGTTCTACTGTTTGCAGGTCTTTATTGCCAAAGCATTCCCTGTTCCTATGACCAACTTGTGTATCAGTGGAAGATGTTTGCATATGACGGCGATCCACTATATCACTTATGTCTCTGTGGTCATTTACTGTGTGCACTGGACTGATTGCTGTGTTGTGGTTGGTTCCTGGACTGACACGTACAAATACCAGATATGTGTGGCCAACTGTTAAACGGAGATATGGCCTAAGTGTGTGAGCATGCCCAGTTCAGCCTTTCCATGGCATGTTGTCTGACATATGCCTCATTTATCAAAGTGTGCGAGCATGCCCAGTGTGAGCTTTCCATATGTTGCACTCTGAAGTCCACCACATATTTGGGTGTGTGTGAACTTCAACAATATCTCACATTTATGGTTGTGTGTTGGGTGTCATGTTGTGTACTAACTGGCCAACTGCTTTGTGTCTGCCACAACAGGGATTATACTGTGCCTGCAGGGATTGCATGGGATACTTTGCAGACAGTTCTCAAAATACTTTCATAATGACCTAACACTGTAGTACCGTATAGTGTACTGGTTCAGTACTTTCACTGTGGTGGACAGTATCCTGGGCTTTAGTCCTATGACTGCTTGACATCTTCATAGTGAGCACAACAGACTGTGTAGGGGCCAGTTGTGCACATATGACCATGTTGCAATATGTTCAGATATGGACTACCTACACCAGGCTCGTCCAACATTGCTAGTGTATTCCACAACATGGGTGGACATTGGCAAACACTAGCGATGTTCCCTAGGCCATTTCTGATGCTAGTCACAGGGTGTGTTTGTCCTTCGACACACATTGTAACTGGAGTTTGCCATGACATATGTCATGGTTAGTATACTGTGCCTCCGTCTACCTCTGACCTAACAGTGATACCCAGGGTTAGTCTACCATCTCCCATACACTCATCAGGATTCCTCTTGAGGGGTGTCGATATGTGGCTATCTGGCTGACCTGTACCAGGAGGTTACTGAAGAGTGGGGGTGCCTTCTGTGTTATGGATCATTCTGTACAGCTTGTCCTATGTATGTCAGTGCTGGGGTTCAGGTCTCTCATGTGCATAGCTCACTGCCATTCAGATTGTACAAGGTGCAACATGTTCATTCATTCCAGGTTGGACATAGCTTCATACATCAGGCACAGCTTTCCTGTAGCTGGGAAGGATAGCAGTGTGTGGGGCTGCAGTTTGTTTACTCAGGCAACACATGGCATCTGTTCATGCTCTTTGCTACCCCTGGTGGGGTACTGTTGTGGACTTTACAGTTGATGGAGGTGTCTGCTGCGGTATATTCCACAGGGGCTATTGTAGTCAGTTGTGACGCTGATGGAGGATGGCTGCAGAGCCACAGTGAGTTCCCCTTATCTACATCTGCCAACCTTCATGTTTGGGTGAGTATATGGTACATGTTTCTGCGAACACTACAGCCACATGTTTGTCCAGTGCAGGATATTTATCACCTTTTGTACCCAGGTCTCACATTACATGTTAGGTACCTCATGGGTTAACACCTGTGTGGTAATTTGTGGGCACTTACTGTATATCCACGGTGGTTGTCTATACACAGTTCTGCAATTAGCTTGCTGACATGGCTATGGCTACAGTTGTCTGTTTGTAGGTGGCCCTTTTGTGGGTTGCTTGTGTCAGCTGGGGGTCGGATATGGTGGGCTGTTTGTACTCCTCTGCATACATGTTCAGTCACAGTCCTTCCATGTTGGCCTATACCTATGGGACATATATACAGAACGGGGTGGGGGGGCCAAGACCAGGCCTTGTGGTATGCCACTCATATCAGCTTTGTAGTCTGACATGGATGCGGCATGTCTGACCATGTCAGTTCTGTCCTTGGTCTGGTTTGCAACCCCTCTACTGACATAGGGGTATATATTTAAGCTGCTGAACATATCCATACTGAACTCGTACGGTATTGTCTAGAAGCATGTGCATGGTCCAGCTACGCTGTGTGGACCACATTGCCCTCATCAATGACCGTAATGACTGCTTCAAATGGGTTAGACATGTTTAGGGGCAGGTTCTGCAGTTACAACAGCCACACTGTGTAGGGTCCAGTATCAGTAGGTCCACAATAGCCTTCTGTCCGCAGTACATACTGATCCTTTCCATAGCTGTGCAGAACAAGCTTGTCAGGATCCTGGGGTGGTAGTTTGGAGTATCCATTCAGGCAACACCTTTGTTGTGATGGACCACTGTTATTGTACACTGCTCTTTGGGTACATATCCTGTGGTAAGGCTGACATTGGGCAGTAGTGTGATTTGGCATTCCATTATTCTTGGAGTCCATGTTGGCCACAGCACAGGACACCATCACATACCTTTGCTGCTGTGTGTTCTGCTTTGCAGATGATGGCTGTTACCTCAGCATCTGCAATGTCAGGGGACCATCAGTCTGCTGGGATAGGTATTTTGCACTTGGGGGGGGGGGTGTTTGCACTACACCTGACAGGTTGTATGTTAGCAATATGTGTGTGTGTTTGGTATGTTGTTTGCAATATCTGTGTGATTCGGAGCATATCTGTGGATGCCCAACATGGTTCCTACCATCAGTTGGGTAAGCCTTGTGATTATCCTTAGTGTCCTGTACGTTTTGTATCTTCATAGGTAAAATGGGTTCATACTAGGCTATACACCCTAGGCCATTAGTAAGCCTAGCCAGAGTGTGTGTGTCTTTCGCCACCCCTTGCTATGTTCAATTATGGCCATTTATGAAGTTCTTCACTGTGCCTCTGTCTGGTCGTGACACAGTGAGGACCCCCAGTATACATGTACGGTCATCCATCCACTTAGCAATATTCCTGTTGAGGGGTGTCAGTGAGGGGCTCTGCCTACCATGGATTGGGATCCTGTTTCTGGGTGTGGGGAGCCTCTGGGTTATGTATCTGTCCCTCCAGCACATCTTATTTCATTATGTGTTGAGGTTGACATCTGTGACTCTCACAGCTCCAATGGCTTTGATTTCCTGTGGTGTAGCATGTCCATTACTCCTGTGTTGGACATGGCCTTGTACAACAGACATACAATGCCTCTGTGTAGGCAGTGTGTGACTGCAGTCAGCTGGGGTGTCTACAGCCAGGCAGCATATGACATATATTTCACACCCTTTATCCTGTTGGTGGGGTAACTATGAGGTCTTCCGAACCGCTGCAGGTGTCACGTACGGTACATCCCATATGAGTCATTGTACTAGATTATGGGTCTGATAAGGGAACAGTACAGCGGCACAGTGACCTCTGTTGACGTTGATGTGAATCCTTTCATGATACGGTGTCCAGTATCTGCAATCTTCATAGCCACATTGGCATTGTGGGTGTCACATGACAGATAAATGTCGACCTGTGTCCCTAGGTCCCTGATTACTCCTTGCATACATAATGGTTTGATACCTATGTGGTAATTTGTGTGCACCTTGTCTGGTATTTGGTGAGACATTCATACTGTCCAGTGTCTTCGGATGTCTGGGTGGAGTTCTTGTGTGTGAGAGTGTGGTCTGTCGCATGCTACAGACTGTACAGCAATTTTGACTACAGTTATGTGCACATGGGTGGTCTCCGCTGCTTTGTGCATTGTCAGTTACCTGGAAATATGGGTGTCTGTGCTGCATATGGATACTCCCCCTCCTTTGATGTTTTGGTGCAGGTGTTGGGGCCATAACACATGATATGTGGTATAACCTAGTAGTGCTGGTGTGCTATCACTAGGCTTGCAGCAGGCTTCTGTCACTGCACAGACATCAATGTTCTCCATAATGGGAAGTGCCTCAGGGGCATGCATATTGCAGTTTACACATCTGGCATTGGTCAGCATTGCCCTTATGTTTTCTACCACTTATGTTTTCTATGGTGGTGGGTAGTCTTTTTGGCCTTGCCTACATACGGCTCTATGGAGGCGGCAAAGGCCTTATCCAGTATTCAGACGCACACGGGTAACAGCTGCAAGCCATCCCTGGAACAGCAGCATGGCTTGTCATGCTTGACATCTCAAGCAGACACACATTAGACCCTCTTGGACTGACAGCTGTAACTGTGCCAGCTGTTAAACATGAGCATTCTGTGTTTGTACTGTGGCATCATTCTTGGTGAGGGTTGGATGCTGCACACAGCCAGTGTCATACCGCCCTTGGGTACATACTCAGAGGGACCATCCATGTCTCTTTTGATGTTGACCAGGGAGGTACATCTCAGGTAATTCACACCAGCATGGACATTGAGTGTATCATATTTCTGCTTGCTTTGGGGTGACCTGCGTACTTGTGTTATGTGGCATTTTGTGGCAGCCTACAGGCAGCTTACTCTACCCTTTCCCTTGTTCAGTCTGGTGAGTGGGACAGCAGTGTGTCTGCCTATACAGACACCTATTATGACTGTATCAGGCATGTTGTTTCTCCTTCTGGCCTGTGACTGTTTGGCACACCAGCTTTGCGTACTATTCGTTGCATGTGCTATGTTTGAAGGTTGTGGTTGCTTGTGATCTGCTTTGGAGGCTTCTGTTGGTGTGGTGTGTTTGTAATTAAGGTCTCTGGGAATATTTGTCTGTTTATGTGTTTGGTTTACAGTTGTGGTAGGTCTATGTGGGACTGGGTTTGTGGTGTATGTGGTTACCTTCTCCTCCTGACTAGTTTTGACAGTACTGAGTTGGTGGAGCTCAACCTCTGGTTTGGATACATGGATGCATCTATCACATATATTTGTATTTATTGGGGGGTGTCTGTGTACTTGGAACTGGTTTCACATTGCCTCTGGATTCACAGATTCTACTTGTTGTAGCTGGACTTAGTGGATTGTATGTGTGGACATATGTTATTGCCATACTACTGGTCAGTGATTACTTCCCTTTTTATGTTTGCTCTATCATGTGGTAGCTTCCTCATTCTCTTGCATGGTTTGGTAATGGCTGGAGGCCAGCATGCCAGATGCCTGCGTGTATGGCATTGTGTGTTGTTGTTATTTGTGATTGCATACTCCAAGCATTCCTGGCTGTGTTCATGGAATGCCTGTATAACATGTTCTGTGGTGTGTCCCACATTCTGCACTTGCACAGCGACTTTTGTGGATTCAACTTCGGTTTTGAGGGCTGCAACCTATGCTTTACACATGTTTTTCACTGTGGTATTCTGGCCAGGGACTGGGGTCAGGATGTGTATATCCAGTGTGATTACTCTATGGTCTGGTCTTACTAGTGAGGGGTACACTTCTCATCTTGTCATCCAGTACACATGTTGCTGATTATCACATCCAGTATGCTTACCCCTCTTGTGGGAGTGGTACATTGTTCCTGGGCATTTTGGTTTATGGAATCTGGGTAATTTTCTCCTACTGTGTTGGTGCTAGTATAATGCTCCCGGTGTATGTCTGGGTATTTTCAGTCAAGCAATATAATGTGGTTTGGGGGGCTTGATATATTCATGTATTCCGACATAGGCCAGGTGCAGTTCCTGGTATTAGGACAGTAGTCTGCAGCAGGCTATATACTGGGAGGCGGTTTTAGCCATTGGTATTTGACCATGGCTAATCCATGCTGCTTCTTGTTGTGGTACCAACATGGGGGTGTGGTTATCCTTGCCATTTCTTGCTAGTCACCCTCCTTTGTAGCTTGTTCCATGTTTTGCGGCTGTACAGCACAGTATGAGGTGTGACCTGGTAGTGTTAGGGTGCTGATGTGAGCCTTGACCCAGTTCTCTATTACAGGACTGGTATCTACATTCTCCATACTGTGTGCATTTACACTGCACACATCTTGCTGTTTATACATCTGTCATTGGGTAGCATTACATCTAGGTTCCTATCCCTTGTAGAACCTATGAAGGTGGGTTTGTGTTTTGAGACTTACCTATTCAGGGCATGCTGTGGGTACTGACAGCCTTTGCCAGCATCCATGGGGCATGGCATGATAGGTGCATGCCACCCCTAGCAAGTGGTGCATCATGTCAAGCTCCGCATGCCTTCCCAGCCTGAAACACTCTGGCTCCCCTTTGACTAACTACATTACTTCAGCCAGTTATTGCACTTGATCATCCCATCGTCATTTTGTGGCTTCATGCTTGGTGAGGGTGGATGTTAGTCAGGGTGCTCAGGTGTGCATATAGTACATGGTGTTACATCACTTAACACATAGCATTCATGCCTCAGGTGGTGCTGCAGGGCTGCCTCTGTCGGATGTGCATATTACACTTCCCTGTACATGTTTGTGAGCAGGTCATGTCATTTTAGGCATCCATGTTATTATTTGAGTGAGTCAGAGGGGGTATCATTCCCAGGGTTCCTACTGATCCAGTGTATGTGCTATGCGTTGCCTCTTTGCCAAGGCCAGGGCATACTGGGCATGCCTCCTTCTGCCTACTGGGGCAGGCTCAGGTTGTTCCTCCTCCGAGTCACGCTCTGCCTGTGTTGGCCTTGGCAATGGTGGGGGGCTGTTTGGCCCGGCCCTATGCTGGTCCTGCTGCAGCTGTTTTCGCAAGATCATATTATGTAGCATAGCACATACCATGACAATTTGGGTACATGTAGTTGGTGTGTACTGCAAGGCTCCACCAGATGTGTCCAGACACCGGAACCGTGACTTGAGCAGCCCAAACACATGCACTATTACATAATGTGTTTGCGCGTGTGCCTCATTATGGCATTCCTGTTCAGGTGTGTGTGCATTTCTGATGGGTGTCATCAGCCACGGCTCCAGTGCATAACCTGCATCCCCCACTAGGTGTCCATGTGGGATGTCCCCATTGGCAAATGTCTGGTACAGCTGCGTCAAATGCCAGATGTGGGAATCGTGGTAACTCCCAGGGTAGCCAGCACACACATTCATTATTATGCCCTGGGCATCACACACGACCTGGCAGTTGATGGAGGGGAAGCCCTTGCGGTTAATGCAGGCCCTACCCCGCTCACCGGCTGGTCCTTTGATGCGTATGTGCGTGCAGTCTATTGCACCCAGTACCTCAGGGTATTCCGCTATTTGCTGGAAGAGACGCATATTGCTGGCCAATACCTCACGGGCATTGGGGAAATATACATGATCACCGACATGTGCTGACATGGCATCCAGGAACTGGTGCAGTACCCTGGAGGCTGATGCCTGTGATATCCCCATCATATCGCCAGTCGGTCTCTGGAAGGTACCTGTTGCTAGCATTCTTAGGCCAACACATGCCTTGGTTTCCACTGGGATGGGTTCCCCTCTGTTGGTTCTGTGTGTGAGGCGTGGCCTGCACAGCTCAACAATTTGCTGCAGGAGCTCTCTGTCCACTCTATAGCACTCTACTATCTCCAGCTCATGTAACCCGTGGTAGGTGACCCTGGGCCTGTACACTCTTCTCCGTCTCCTCACTGTGGGTTGTCTGGCACCATCTGCATTGTCATGACCCTCAGCAAGTCACCTATGTCTCATTATGACAGCTATGGCAGCCCCTAACATTTCTGCTCTGAGTGAAGCTTTTTCAGTTTTCACTTCTATTAGCTTACTCCTGTCTTGCAGTGTCTCTTAAGGGAAACATCCTGCACTACTGTTTGCAGAGTTTTAAGTGCTGGGCTGGGCTACTATTCTGCCTGTGTAATTGCCTGCTTCTAATTTTTTTCACCTGCTAGCTTCAGCAGTTATCCCTGCTAGCTTCCTATTAATTCTGTTGCTTCCTTTTTCCACTCTGTTTCCTCAGGGGGGAGCAACGTGCATACTATCAGAAACACGCTCACAGTGGCTTACACGCGCGCACACGTGCTTACATGGTTTAGAATCTACTTATTCGGGTTAAAACGCGCGTACACCTGCGCAAACACTGTTACACGTCTGCCAACAGCCTGCAACATACTCAGCCTGCCCTACACACGCGCACACCAGCACAAACAGTGTTAAACATCTCCCAACATGCTCCCACATGCTCAGTCTGCCTTACACGCACGCACACTGCCCTACTCGCGCTTCATGGAGCACACACGTGCGCATGCACGCCCAGCAAGAAACTTTGGTGTAAGTAACAGTGTACACCTTCCATTTCTTGACTTTCCATGACTTATCTAGTGGCACACCTCTTTCCATGATCTGTGCCTGTCATCTGTCATGTTACACTGGCCTCCAATGAACTGCATTTCTTTCTACCATTCCCCCCTGTGATGTCACCTATCTCCTATTCTATTCTTCCCCCTTATGTATCTCTTACACTACTCAGACTGTGCTCATTTGCTATGTGACTGTGAGATTCAGTATCCGAACCCTCATTTACATGAGATTGCCTACTAATGCTTAGTTACATGTCTTAGACTCAGCTTCCCCCCTTAGCAACCACTACACGGTGGCCATGTTGTTTTTGGTCTGCTGGTCCCTGCATTGTCATTCCATGTATTGCATGAAACCCACATTTGTGGGTTTATAACCTTCATTTTCATGTTTTATACAGCGCAGCCCATTTGCGATGGGCTGCGCTGGGTTTAAACATTTTTATTATTTTGGCATCGGGTTATATTGCCAATGGCCACATATTTGGCCATTGGCATGCTGCCTGAGTCATATGCACCCTTTTTTTGGAGCTGACATGGCTCCGTTGTGGAATTTGCAGAAACATACTCAGTTGTCAACTGAGTACATTTCTGCAGCTAAAACGTCTCTTACACGGACTGGTTTCTGCTTCTTGGATCACTAATATACCTCATTTGCATACCTTTAGGGATGCAAGTGAGGTATTTAGCATGTCCACGTCCAGTCCGTGTAAGAGACGTTTTAGCTGGTCTCTTACATGGAGTTTAGGGCTGTTCCTGGATCGTGAGGCTTGCATGGAGTGTTGCACGTCTCTTACACTCCGTGCAAGCCTTCGTGAATCCTACCCAATAAAAATAAAAAAAAAAAAAAAAAAAAGGAAAATGAAAAAACAAAAGTGTGCACTTATTTCTGTGTGTGTAAATGTATGCGTGCATATTAGTGAAAGTAAGATAGACTGAGCTGTTATTTTACATTCGCTAAGCAGTGCCTTTGCTGTTTAGCAAGTGTAAAACTAAATATAACAGAAAAAGTATGTGTGTGTTTGTGTGTTTCTATGGATTCACTTCAGAATCTCTAAAGCCCAAAATCTCAAATTTCAAAATCCTGAGACCAAAATCTCTAAAGCTCAAATTGTTGAAAACTCAAAATAGTGAATCTCATAATGTTGAAAAAAAACCCCAGGACACCAACACTTACTATATTTTATGCTTATAAAGTTATATTGACTGAATGTTTATTCTTTATGATTTTTTTTTTAAATGTGTTTAAAATCAAGAAAATATATCAATAAAAAGAAATGCTAATCATATACAACTCAATTCTAAAGAGTCAACACAATTATTCAGGAAGCAAAATAGGGAGAAAAAGAAAAAAATAATAATTTATAAAGAAAAAATAAAGAAAAAAAAATAATTTATAAAGATATCTGCCACATAAAACTTTTCAAATCCAGTACATTAAAAAATATCAATGTAAATGGGTGTGTAGCAACCCGAAATTAAAACAATTTAAAATAATGATGCTGAATAAATAAACTTGACACCTGCACTCTGTAGGCCTTTTGTTGAATGTGAGTCCACACAACCATTGCTAACAATATGCTAAATGCATTAAACTTTATATTTATGCATTTATTTATTTTTATTTTATCCTTTGTTGACCAGGTTTATCCCTTTAGTCTAGGAACATCTTTTCAGGGGAGGCCTAGAGTAGTATGTATCCTACTAGGGGAAATTTGGTCATGGCATTGGAGTACTTCCCCTACACATTATAAGGTGATCACTAGGTGGAGCCAGAGGGCTGTTACCAGTGATTGCTGAATCTAAGATGGAGGATGTGAGTGAAGATGATCTGGAGAAGGAGAAAAAATGTAATTCAGGAGTAAAAAATGTTTTGGAGGTGAATATTGTGGCATCAGGGGATCTGGATGACTCTGTTTTGCAAAAAAAAATAATGGAAGAAGGCAGAGCCAGAAGACTCAGAGACCATGCAGTGAAATGTGGTAATGAACCGAATATTTGGCAGTGAGACGATGACAGAAAGACTGAAGGATGCTGTGAATGATGGTATGGGTACAGTCAGGTCATGATTAGCCAGTGGAGTAACTGAATTTAAGGGCATACTCTGTGTTGGGCTTTAGGAAGATGGAAAAAAGAGAGCAGTAAACAGAGAGAGAGAGACTGAAAGCAGTGTTTGCAGAGTAAAGACATATGCAGCAGTAGTTGCAGGTTCCAGTGAAAGACTGCATAAAGGAAAGGAAATGCAGGTACAGAGGAGACAGACTGCAGCTATTGAGAACTGGAGAAAAGGCATATTATGTGGGTGATAACAAAGTATGAACAACAAATAAACATGCACTATGTTTTAGACAATGTTGTTTTCCTCTTAGGATTCAGTGTGGTTGACATTAGAGCATTAATACATGTAGGATCTGAATCTTTTTGTGAAATAACTTTTGAGACATTTGCATTAGCAGAAAAAAATGTTTTAATGAACTTGAAAGTAGAGGTAGCATATCTCCTTTGAAGGACTATACTTATTAAAATTTTTAGAAAGAAAACTGTTGCGATTTAGAACAAATAAGATAGAAGCGAATTAATTAAATTTTTTTTTTTCCCTAAGCTTATGTCAGGAGGTATGTGATATTAAAGAGTTGCAGATTACAGAAAAGTATGGCTTGGGGGATGAAAGTTTATAAAACTTTAAAAAACAGAAAATAACAAGTTACAGCACGTGCCTAATATGTTGCCATGGCATATCCCATATCTATCCTCATCAACAGAACCTTATCCGAAAATGCTATCCCCTCCCTCTGTAAAATATCTCACGTCATCCCACTCCATAAAGGCGGTAGATCCTCACACATATCCAACTATAGATCCATTGCCATTCATTCCCCATTAGCCAAAATAATGGAGAAATGTATACACAAGCAACTAATGCAATACCTTACACAGAATAGCTTACTATCCAACTCCCAGCATGGTTTCAGTCCATACCACAGCACCACCTCAGCCCTCCTTTCCTTTACTACTGCCATAAACCAAAACAGGAATGACAATAGGCTAACCTCCGCCCTCTTTCTTGACCTATCAAAAGCCTTTGACATGGTCAACCATGAACTTCTCATTCTTTCACTAAAATCTATTTCTCTCAACAAGCCTGCTATCCAGTGGTTACAATACTACCTGACTGGTAGACAACAGGCAATACTATGGCAGGGCAAACTCTCCAGCCAGCTACCTCCCACACTTGGTGTCCCTCAAGGGTCCATACTAGGTCCACTACTCTTCTCTATTTTTATCAACAACCTTCACACTGCTATCCCTAAAGCTACTTGCATTCAATATGCAGATGATTCCACTCTGATCTGCTCAGCCACCTCCCCATCCGAACTGTAAACTTTAACTCAAAATACATTTAACACTATCGAGAACTGGTTCATCAACCAACACCTACTTCTGAACCCCAATAAAACTAAACTTCTGCTCTTCTCCCCCACTAGTAGATCTACCACACTTTCATTCTCTGTCACATCTAACTATGGTACCACTATTTCCCCAGAACATCACACCAAACTGCTAGGGGTTATCATAGACAATAATCTCAAATTTGACCTACGGGTCAACAAAACCATACAGAGCATCAGTAAGAAGCTTGGATCACTGTACAGAAACCAGACATTTTTAACCCCACTGGCTAGGACTGCAATGGCCCGATCACACCTACTCTCTACTCTTTTATATGCCTTGCCTGTACTCTCAAACGTCAACAAATCCAAACTAGGTAAGCTGTCCCATAGCTGCAATCATATTGCCAGATTTTCCACTGGCTCCACCTATAGAACCCACCACTGCCAGAACCTTAAACAACTGGATTGGCTAGAACTGCCCAGCTTAATTCAATTCAATCAACTCTTAATAGCACACAACATTTTGTACCACCCTAAGGATACCCCCTCACTTAAAAATATTATTAAGCCATATATCAACCTGAGATCCCTACTGTCAGCTGATAAACTACTGGTCCAAACCCACAAAGCTAATAACTCTGCTGGTGAATCCCTGCTTGCCAGCTTCATTGGCAAAACCTGGAATTCGTTGCCAAACTATATAACCCTACAATCCTCCAAAAGTCTCTTAAAAAAAACCTCAAATAATATCTCAAAGTGAATTGGCTATGCCCATGTACCAACCCTGATTAAGTTATGAACTGAAAGCATATTCTGTAATTAACATAACTTGTAACTACGTCACCAAGCTCTGCTTCTAATCTAATGTCTTGAAAAAGCCCGTTACGAACGGGCGAAAGCGCTTGTGGTCATTGGAGTGTTCTATTTCTTTGTGGTGCTGTGGAATAAAAAGATTCGTTATATTATTCCTGTTTGCCTATTTTGTGCTCACAACCTTGAAGCATTTGGTAAAGTACTGAAGTGGTCCTTTAACTGCAGTAGTGTTTGGCCAGTTTACGGAGAGAGCGGTGCCTTTTTGCCTTGTGGAATTTCTAATCTAATGTCTCTTACTTTTAATTGTGTCTGTCCATGAGAACTCTGAGTCCCTACTAGGGAACACTACTAAGCCATTGTATATAATCACTTTGTTTTTATAATTGTTTGCTAACTTCTGGGTAATCTATGTAAGTTTGTCGATGTGGAGCTTTTCTCCCCGGGCCTCTGCTGAAAATGGACATGTATCCAGTAGGACTATCCTGGTAAACAAATGTAAAATAAATAAATAAAATAAATAAATATAATAAATGAGGAAAAGTAAGTGTTAATTTTATTTATTTATTTTATTTATGTATGTATTTAGTTTACTCAGGAAACCATTGTGTTAGGTGATTTTAATATAGACTGGACTACCTGCAGCTCCCCTAGTCCGACCACCCACATAAATCTTTATGGATTTTCCCAAATTATAACCACCCCACTAGAATCCATAAGCATAGCGGTAAAGAAAGCACCCTAGATTGGATCCATATAAATAGCCACCATGACACATACAGACCAGGTACCCTGCCAGATGACATTAGTGACTACTCTCTAACCTATATAATTAAACAAAAAAACAGTTTCCCTCCATATCTCCTCAAAACCTCACGCTCAAAAAAACACTTTAATCCAGAGAACTTTCAAGATGAACTTAAGGCATGTGATTGGTCACCTCTATATCATCTTCAGCTGGATGAAGCAGTATCTTACTTCAATACAAAATTCCTACAAATCCTTGACTACCATGCCCCCTCTCGCTCAACCCATATTAGGACCAAAGTCACTCAATGGCTCTCTAAAGTAACTAGGCAAAAGATCATCCTATGTAATAAAATATGGGCCAAATGGAGAGTGTCTAAAAACCCAGCTGACCATCTCTATTTCAAACAATTAAGAAACTCTACCAAAAAGGAAATTCTACTCAACAAAAGGACCTACTACCTTCACCTACAACAGACCCACCAGAAACAACCGCAAAACTTCTGGTCGGGCATTAACAAATTGCTTCAGCCAGGGCACACTAAAACTCCCACCCCATCAGGTATTACCCAGAATAACTCTAAACAAATTGTTGATGCCTTCAACAACTACTTCACCGAAGCTATTCAAAATCTAGCAAATACACTACCCCCTCTTAGCTCTAGCCTATCAGATAGCACAAATAGCTCAGCTCCTTCTTTCCACTTACAACCAGTACCAACCTCACTCATGTGCTCCCTCCTTCAAAAACTCAAACCTTGCACCCCTCAGCTGACCGTCTACCAGCTGAATACCTACAAATAGCATCTAAAGTCACTGCCTATCCTACATCCATCCTTATAAACAGAACAATCTCAGAAGGAACAGTTCCCTCTCTCTGGAAAGTCTCACACATTATCCCTCTGCATAAGGGTGGCTCTTCTACTGAGATTTCTAACTATCGACCAATAACCTTACTCTCTCCATTAGCTAAAATAATGGTAAAATGTATCCACCAATAACTACTCTTCCACCTTCTCTCTCATAATTTACTTGCTAACTGTCAGCATGGTTTTAGACCTTGCCACAGTACTACCACTGCCTTGCTTTCCTTTTCTGACTGCATAAACAAAAATTGCAATAATAACTCTCTTTCCTCTGCACTATTTATTGACCTGTCAAAAGCCTTTGACATGGTCAACCATCACCTACTTATTGACATACTAACAGCCCTATCACTTGATACCCAGGTAGCACTCTGGTTTAAATCCTATTTAGATAACAGACAACAAGCTGTCCTCTGGGATAATAATTTATCTACACCCCTCCCTGTTAATATTGGAGTACCTCAAGGCTCTATATTAGGTCCCCTTCTCTTTTCTGTCTTTATTAATGATCTTAAACACTCCACAAGCTACCTGTATACAATATGCAGATGATTCAACTTTAATCTGTTCTGCCAATTCTATTTCCTCACTCCAGACCCTCACTCAAAAAGTATTTAATAACTTTGAAAATTGGTTTATGCAACATTGCCTCCTCCTGAATCCCCAAAAAACGAAATAGTTGCTGTTCACTTCTACCCAAAAGTCTCCACAATGTCATTTCACAATAACCTCTAACAATGGGACTACCATATCCCCGGACACTACAACTCGACTCTTAGGTATCACAATAGACCACTACCTTAACTATGATGATCATATTAATACTACTATAAAGTCATTAAACAGAAAACTAGACTCCCTTTATAGAATCAAAACCCTCCTCACACCACTGGCCAGAACTACCATTGCCCAAGCCCACCTTATTTCTACCCTGTTTTATGCTTCTGCCATTTATACCAACCTATCTAAAAACAACCTGAGCAAACTTGCAACCAGCTACAATAACATTGCCAGATTCGCCACAGGCGCCTCTTTTAGAACCCATCACTGTCACAACCTTAAACAGCTGGGATGGCTAGAACTGCAGAACTAACTTCATTATCAACAACTTACTATCACCCAAAAAATTCTTTACCACCCTATGAATACCTTAATCCTCTCTAGTCTGATTACTCCATACAAGAATCTGGAAACACTATGCTCAGCTAATAAGCCACAAGTTTCCACTACTAAACGTAATTACAAGGCTGGAGACTCAATATTCTCTAACACAGTGGGAAAACCTGGAACCAACTTCCTAATGAACTCTCTTCCCTTTCTTCTACATTCCTCTTCAAAAAATATCTCAAGGAATACCTCATAACACACTGGCTATGCCCCTGCTCTAACCCTGACTAACATCCCATCCGCTGTCTCCCACTCCCTTCACTCATCCCCTCTATTCTGTCCTATGATGTCTATTTGGTTTAACTAAAAATGCCAACCACTGCCTAAGTATTAAAGGAGACTTCCTCTCAGCTCTATTAAATGAGTGACTTACTCTAGAAGTACTCACTTTCTACTTAGCTGTAAGTAAACATGAGTATGTATGCCTATAACCAGGCCTCTGATGTAAAATAACTAATCTTGCTTATTTTTTATTTTTCATATCATATGTTATCTTAAGTTTTTTTCTCTTGCTGACTCTGTACACTTTTTATGTCTGATTTAAATCAATTTTAATGTCACTTCCTGCTATTGCATATATTGTATGTTATGATACTATTGCATTTATTGTATGATTGCATATATCGGAGCATTTCTCCCCGGGCCTCTTCTGAAAATGGACATATATCCAGTTAGACTAGCCTGGTCAACAATTGTAAAATAAAAAAATAAATAAATAAATAGTTTACATTTGTTGATTGGGGAAGTCCAGCAGGCAGAAAGGCCCCTTTTCAGTGGGGGCTCAGGGAGATAAGCTCCAGTACATGAAGTACAATCAAAATCTTTTAAGTTATATAATGTCAACAATGTCAGGCAGAATACAATTAAAATACATTTTCCAATGTCAAAATAGATAAGATAGTAACTATACATACAGTAATAAGGTTTCTTATACTAATTATATTTTATACAGATAAAGTTAAATAAATAACTGAAGTAAGAGAGATGTCACAGTACAGAGTACTGAGTTATTTACAAAGGGTGGATATCAAAAGGTTGATTTAATTATGAGAAATCAATCAAATGAGTGGTAAAAGAGTTAAGAGAGGAGGAGGTAGGAGATGGGGTGGGTGAAGACAGAGTGATAGTTGGTAACAGAGTAGAGGAGAGCGGAGGTGTAGTAGAAAAAGAAGAAGACAACAGAGATGTTACAGTTATCCTGGAGATGTACAGCTACAGAGCCAGCATGTTGAGAGGTGTTTTCTTAAATGTGCTTTGAATGCCTGTTGGTTTTCAAGAAGTCTGGGAGAATGTGGGAGGGCATTCCAGAATGTAACTACAGAGTCGGAGTATAAGGAAGCTCCCAATGCATTTTTAGTGACTGAGAGGAGCAATTTGACTTTAAATGAAGATCTTTGATAGGGTGTTAGTGTTAAAGCATCATTTTGGTGCCAGACACTTATCCGGGTCGAATATTAAAGATTGAGCTAGTAGTAGCCGACTATAGTGGAGGTGATGTGGGTGTGCCGTCCAGTTTAGTTGTTTAAGGGCAGAACAGTGATACATTCTACAGAGGTGATTTGTAGCAAAGGGAACTATTTTACTGCAGCATTGTTCCAGCTTTGTTTGTGTAGAAGTTTGTAGATTAGTAAAGAGTTTGGAGGCATACAATAGGGTAGGTAGGAAGTAGGCTTTAACTATGGTTTCTCTGGTTCTGTCTGAAAGGCAGGGTTTTGTTCCATATAACAGGCTGAGCCTTTGGTGGGATTTTAATAACAGTTTGGAAGTGTAGATGCAATTTCAAGTATACATCAATAGTGACTCCTAAGAGTTTGTACTTAGAGACCTGTTCAATCTGAGTGTTAGTTAATGAAGTAATTTTGACAAGAGTTTTGCTTTGGGAGAATGTTTTAGTGGTGAAAAGTAGTAGTTTTTTTTTCCGTTTAAGTAGGAGTTGTGAGTTGTATTGCCAGGATTCTATATGCATAAAGGATTCTTGAGTAATTTCTTGAGGTTTTTACAGCTTAGACTCTGTGCAGATGAATGCAGACTTATCTGTATATTGTACAAGAGTGGTGTGCTTGGAAGCAGTGTGTACATCATTTATAAAAAATGTTAAACAGGAGGGGTCCAAGTATGGAACCTTGTGGCACTCCTACAATAATCAGTAGAAATAATGAGTATTCTTGCTGGCATTTGACTGCTTGGAATCTATCTGTTATGTAGCTGTTAAACTAGAAGAGGGTGGAGGGGGAGAGACCCAAGAAGGGGAGGTCGGGTAATAGTTTATGGTGACAGACAGTGTTGATTACTTTGTACAGGTCTAGGAATAAGAAAGATACTAGGCTTTTTTATTAATGATATCAGCAAAGTGAATTAGGGCAGCAGTGATGTTATGGTTGGAATGAAAACCGTGTTGTGTGGGTTGAGAAAATTATTTATGGTTAGGTATTGCAGTAACTTTGAATGTATGCACTTTTATAATATTTTAGATAATGGCAACAGGATAGCAACTGGTCTGAAGTTGGAGTAGTCAGCAGAGGGTCCTCCTTTATAAAGAAGAAGTACTTCATAGCTCATACTAGGCTAGCTTCCCTTGTGGGCCATTTTAAACCTAACCAATTTCCCTTCCAAAGGTGAAAATCAAACTATGTACTTTGTGTAAGGCAAACACTTTAACCATTATACCAACCCTCATGTGTGTATACTTTTTTTCCAAAGGGCTGGGACATGAGTTTCAAGAATGGATTTGTTTATTATTATAAATGTTAGATATGACTGAGCCTCAGCTGCAATTTTTAAAAAATCAGGAGGAAGTGTGTCTGCAGCAAAGCTTGTAGTATTAAGTTTTAGGAAATATTTTCTTATAGTGGAGTTAGGGACAGATATGAGCAAGAGGTGAGATTCCATAGGGTTTTGTTGATGCAGGGTTGGTTTTATGGTGGCGTTGTTATTGATAAGTGGGCCTACAACATAAAGGAAGTATTTATTAATGTTATTAGCAACTGTTGATGAAGTGTCTTCTGAAGAGAAGTGGCTTGTTGACTTTGGTCTGGTTTTACTAGACTTTGGACCGATGACCAACATTTTTTTGTTATTGTTTTGGTGTGCCTGCTGTAAGTTAAATTAATGGAGTTTTTTTTTATTCCTTATACTGCGTATGGTTTTATTTCTAATCTGTCTCTAGTGTAGAAGTTTTTCTTGGATTTGTTCGTGTGCCATGCTTTCCAGGCATTGTTTCTATGCACCATTAGTTGCCTATTATTTTTAGATAGCCATGTTGCTGTTTTAAGTTGAACTTTTTTTTTCCATTTGGGGGCATTTTCATGCAATAGATAGGTAAAGGCTTTGTTAAAATGAAGGGTGGCTTTATCTTCAGTTATTTATTTAACATATTCCAATTGTATTGCTTAAGAGTGGAAATGAAATTGTCTGCATTAAAATTAGGTTATACACTTTCTTGTATGCATGATTTATTTTTACTGGCTTGCATATTAGCCTGTTAGCAAAACTGGGCAGGCGGTCACTTAAGTTGTCAGATAGTGTGCCATAGTTATATATAATAATGGGTTTACTGGAGAGAATCCAGTCTAGAGTAGGAGCCTTAGAGGAAGGCCTGTTATATCTTGTTGGTGTAGGGATGAGTTGAAAGAAACCATACAGGTTAACACAGAGAGCAGGGATATCGATACAATTTGGGCCCAGTCTATGTTAATGACCCCAAGGATGATGGTTTCTTGGGGCCAGTAAGAATCTCTGCATTACTGAATGAGGGATGCTCTTTCTATTACATGGATATATTCAGGTGTTTTCAGTATATAATACCTACCCCACCTACTTTTTAGAATTTGTGGTCTGCTCAAAGGATGCTTTAACCATGTTTCTGTGATACCAAGGGTATTAGGGTTGCAATGGTAGGTTGTAAAGATTGTGTGCTATATGTAATGAAATATGGGAGCAATTGCCATTGAGTGCAATGGACTGAGTATTGGGCATAAGACTGGTGTTGAGAGGCATATGATAGTTGATTATGTGTGCTACAAAGGGGAGGGAAGTGAACTGTAGTGCAATGAATAGCATGCTAATTATTATGTGAGCATTCATTTAGTGAAAATGTAAACAGGATAGTGATAGCAGGCTGGATAGGGTTTGATTGTTTGTTGGTTGGGTAAAGAGAGGAGTTATTGTGTTACAATGCCAAAGAAATTCAGTTGAAAGAAAGAAGAAATTAGGAAGTGGTTAGTGGGTATGTGAAGGAGGGGCAAAAGTATAGATCGTAAGCTGTTTTGTAATTGGTGGCAATGTGGTGGATGGAAATTAGATTAAGAGTGGTGTAGATGATGTGGGGGTGGGAATTGGGGTTAGGGTAGGGGAACGAAGCAAGCTCAGCCAATCAGGTACTTCAATGGAATGCAGTTACTCCCCATGAGATCATTTTCCCACGAAAAACTATCAACGAGATAAAATGTTTTTGGATACAATGACAAGGTCTTTTAACAACCTGAGGTGAGTCACAACATTTCATTTTATTGTTATGGGTTTTATTTGTTTTCTCCAGGGGAATTTTGCAGTGCTAAAGTAAAATATGCTAAAGTGTTACTTTAACTTCAACTATAGCAGTATAAAGCCTGTGTCAACCATAGCAGTATAACGCCTGTGAGTGGGGTGGGGGAGACCTTCTAGCAGAGTCACACTATAGTACATAACACACTGATGCAGAACTGAGAAAAAACAAGATACTCCAGCAGTTTACTTTAACTCTTAAAAAATGCCTTTCATTGTTTTTAACTGAAGGTATTTCTCCTTTGGGTGCATTTATGACTGGAGTGAAATTCAGCTGTAGAAGTTCCCTTGGCGGTGAGATTGTCATAATTTTTAGGCAGGACTCGTCAGGAATACTATGTGCTCAGTAATGGGGGAGGTAAAAGCACATTTGTTTGTGGGGATTAATCACATTTAATTCAGGATTGTTCAAAAAGAAGGTATGGGTGGTGTGAGGAGTTTGGACCTGGGAAAAATGTAAACCAGTGAACTGAGGAGCATTTTTGGTTTGATTGTCTGTAAAGTTAGGAAGACAAAGTGAGAAAAATGAGGGGGGAAGAACAATGTTTTAAGTAAAAAAGTGTGTAAATGAACAATGAAAGGATTAGAATAAGGGTGGGGAAGTACATGAGTAAGTACAAGTTGAAAATATAGAAAAAGATGCATGAGATGATGTCCACAAACTAATACATGGAAAAGAAATACAGAGATGGAAAACAGGTATGGAGTATTACAAACAGAGGATGAAGCAGGGGGAAATATGAGCTATGAGTTAGAAAAAAGGCAGAACCTTCTATGGAGGAAGGGTGATTAGGAGAAAAAGGAGGCTAAAAGATGAAAATAAAAAAACTCAAAAAAGAAAAAAGGTTAATTTAAGTGCAGCATCACTGAATGTGAATAGCATAAAAAGTGATATTAGAAGAATGATAGTGTTTGAATGGTATGAAAAAATAATGCAGAGGTAATTTGTTTGTTTACTTGACATAAGATGTACAGAAAAAAGGAAATGGTGGAATTTGAGATAATATGGAAAAGAAAAGTAATGTTGGCAATAGAGAGTGATGATAGATACATGGTCAGGTATTGCAATATTACTAAAAAAATGAAGAGATTAAATATTAGATATAATGCTGGTGGTAGCACAGAGAGTTTTTCTGTGCAATTAAAGAAAGGTGTTTAGAAGGTTTACCTTTGAAACATTGAAAGTCGGCTTTACGAACAGCCAGTTGGGCGAACCATAAAGCCGAATCCAGACTGTCGAACATCTCTGAATTTCAAAACTCAGCAAATCGAACAGCAGATTCACTGAGTTTCGAACTCAGATGTTGAACATACACTGTAATGCAGGGGTAAGCCTCCCTGCACCCCTATGTGGGGGGGGGCTGTGCTCCCCACAACCCCCTACTTTATTATTCTAACTCACTAGAGTGAGGAAGGGATCCATTTCCCAATCCCCACTATAGTGCACTCTGCACCCACAATGCCGAATTTGCAATGAGCAAATGTCAATGTGCATTTGCTCATTGCACATTCAGTGCATTTTTTTTCTGCTAACTGTGAACTTGAAAATGTACTTTCATGCAACTGTCTTTTGACAAGTTGCACTTCAACATTTCAAAGGTAAACCGTTTAGAATAGTAGTAGTAATGTATGTGTAAACAAATGCAACTGAAAGAAAGAAAATGTTTGAAGAAATTAAAAATTATATGAAAATAAATATGTCTATTATGAAGGTGGGAGACTTTAATTGTAATTTAATAAAGGAGAAAGTGAAAATAGCACAAACTATAAAAATGCTGAGAGAGGTTATAAATAATGGTAGGTTAAGAATAGGTAAATAGAGTTTGCTTAGAGATGACATGGAAGAAATAAAAGATGGAATTAGAGAAGCAAAGGTTTCAGATCATAGTGCTGTATGAGCAATAATAGAAGAATAAAGAAAAGCAAAGGGTTAATAACTCTGACAGGAAAAATGCAGGAATGGGATGTTGTAAAAAAGGAAGCATCTATGGGAAGATCAAATGGCAGTGAAGCCATTTTATGGCAGTTTGACAAAGTGGTGGATGGTATGTAAAAAGCAGCTTAAAATATACTTAAAATTAAAGAAGTAGAGCAATGAAAGAATAAAAAGATGATATATATATATATATATATATATATATATATATATATATATATATATATACAAATATCAAAAAAAAATTTGTGAAAGGATAGCAGGTAAAGGAGCAGAAAAGGTTTTAAGTAAAAATATGAATATAATCAATAAAAAATTAGAAAGAATGATATTTAGACAAAAGTATTATTTAAAAGGGAGAAATAAAGAACTTTCCTCATTTTGGGTAATAAACTGGGGTATAATGAGATGAAAATGAGTGTAATAAAGCATGAAAAAGGTCAGTTGAAATATATAAAAAGAGGAAATTATGGCTATAGTTGAAAGGTATGTACAGAATATGTATTTGAAAAAAAAGTGACAGGGTATATATGGAAAGTAAAGAAGATGAAAAGATATTGGAATAAATGGAAAAAATGGAGAGAAAAAAGTTAGAGGATACTATAAAGGAAGGCAAAAAAGAATTTGCACCAAGTCCAGATGAATTAGGGTTTAGTTCTTATAAAGAAATATCAGATGACGAAAAGGAAGTTTTTTAATATTGAATGAATGGATGGAGGAAGGCATAAGAGAAGAAGCTATTTGTAATGTGGTTATAAAACTCATATGGAAAAATGGGGAAAGAAGAAATAAAAAAACTGGAGAGCAATTACATTGGGAAATATTGACTAAAAATATGTATGAAGATTATTCAGAAAAGAATGATAGGTGTCATGAAAGAATAATTGGTTGAAGGGGTATTTGGGGTTAAATTTAAAGCAGTAAAAAATGCTAATGATGGTTAAGGAGGTGGTTGAATGTATAGATATGGGGAAAGGAGAAGAAAAAGTAACAGCATATGATGTGGGTAAGGCATTTAATAGTACTGATAAATGTTGGATATTTTAAAAGAATATTAGGTAGGAAAAAAGTAATTAGAATCATATAGACAATTTATGAAAATTCTTGTGCATTTGGGGTGGTGAATGGATGGGTAGGAGAAAACATAAGACACATAAGAGGAGTAAAGCAAGGTTGTCGATTGAGCATGTGGCTGTTTGTGACAGTAATGAATACAGTTATACAAATGTAGATCAAGATTAATGGATGGCAGGGGGGAATTTCAGGAAGGGATACAGTTACCATTAATATTAACTTATCTAGATGATTTGGTGTTAGTAGCCAAGAACAAATACTGGATGAAAGATATAATTTACAGAACAGAAAAAAATAGGTACAGTAGGATACAGTTAAACAAGTCAAAGAGTAAGGAATTTGGAGATGTCATAAGAATGGCAAGAATTTATTTTGCCACCACTGAAACTGATGTTCTAGGGGTTAAGTTTGGATGGGAACAAGTAGTAATAGAATAATTGCGAGAAGTTCTAAAAAAATACAAAAATTGACAGATTGGTGGAGGGTGATTCAGCTGTCCCTAAGAAAAAGGACATATATTTTAAATGCATATATTTTAGGAAAGCTAGCATGTTTAGGGGGTGTGAACATGGAACGGGACTTACTGGGTATATTTTTTTTGGTTTTCTGCGTGAAACAAGTTTGAATCCAGAAAGAAACAGGGATTCTTTATAATGTAAAAGAAAAAGGTGGTTTAAATTTAATCAATCCAGTTGTTTTCTTAGATTCAATAAATGTATTAAGAGTATTAAAAAGTGCCTAAAAAAGACAATAATAAGATTTTTTTTATTTGAAAAATATAAAGGCACATGGATGGGTGGGGTTAAGGAAAAGGAAAAGAAAAACAAAAAAGTTAGAAGAGAATGAATATGAAAGTAAAATAAAGACATGAATAACTTACATAAATGAAATAGAGATGAAAATGAAAGAATGGTATAAAAATAATGAAAGCAAACTATTTTATTGATCCTTGAGGAAAATGCGGGTTGAATGCAAGAAGCAATAGGGAAAAGGCAGAAAAGATTTGAATCTTTTTTTGAAGCAAATGGTTTTCTGTGGTGTTTATTATTGGATAAACTGCCAATGAAAAGTAACATAGAATATAAAATGATAGAACAAAAATGTGCAATAGGTGTAATATGTATTATACCAAAGCGACATTCCAACATTGTTGTTCGGATTGTATGAAGCATGATGGTGTTTGGGCATTATTCAAAACTGGTCCTCATACCCAGGGGAATAGTAGAAACTAATGAATGTGTAGAATTAAGGATATTAGCTACTGGTATATTCCAGAGACACACATGAGATATACTAGGGGTGCCCCAAGCCTCAGCTTCCAGAATATTTTACCAATATCTTAATGACATGCTACAACATGCAAGGACGTACATATCTTTTCCACACAAGAATAATGCAGGAATTCAATGATGTTGCACACTTCCCTGAAGTCTTAGGGGCCATAAATTGCACTCACATAGTAATAAAAGCTCCAGCTGGTGAAGAGGGAAGGACAAACATCAACAGGAAGGAGTTCTACTTAATTAATTGCCAGGTTGTCTGTGATGCCTGGGGGATCATCCTTAATGTCTTTGCAGGCAACTCAGGCAATTACCATGACTCACACATATGGCACACCTCTCACCTGTACACAAGGTTTCCTGGGATGATATTCCACAAGGCTGTCTACTGGGTGATGCAAGTTATGCACTGGAACCATGTCTGATGACACCCATCAGAAATGTGCACAGACCCTTTAGAAAAAAGATACAGTGATGCCCACACTGAAATTAGAAACATTGTAGAGTATATGTTTAGCATGCTGAAGTCTCAGTTCTGCGTTCTAGACATATCACTGGGTGCCCTGCAGTACTACCCAGGCAATTGTGCAGAAATTCTCACAGCCTGTGCCATATTGCACAATATCATATTGAGAAAACAGCTGCAACAGGGACAGCAAGGGTCAGAAATACACATCCTTGGACCACAGGCAAGGGTAACACCTCCCACATACATAGATGAGGAGATGTAGGGATGCACAATATGCCCTTGCCTTGGCTAAGAGACAAAGGATAGCACATGCACTCACCTCCTAAGACTCAAAGGTCAGCACACACACCCAACAACTAAGGGGCAAATAATAGCACATATATTCACCAGCGAAGGAATACACATAACTTAAGCACATACAAATATTAAGAGTGATGCCATCTGATGTCAACAAACATTACTTACCTGTGTAATGTCAGTCTACAGATAGAATTAGACAGAGATAGCCCCAAAGCATACGACTCATAACTGCAGTAATGTCAAGTAAGTTTGGAACCTGTATACATGAACAAATGTATAAGAAGAGAAACTACCTGCATACTGTCAGTCTCACACTTATCTACTCTGTACACCAGACATATATGCAACCCTAAGGCAAGTCCAAATGAACAAAGCTTATTGCACAGTCATCATTCTCACGGGTGGGGGGCAGTAAAGCAAGTGTGACACCAAAGACATGTAGATGCTGGCCATCCCCCAGCAGACGCACCATCACAGACACTGCCAGATCCAGTGTGTATATCATCCTATTCAATGCGTCACCCACATTTGAAGCAATCGTGCAATAGAAAATGATGACACAATACTGTGAAGTAACCATATTAACATGGAGAACATTGCAAGGACTGCCATATGTGCAATATAGCAGCAGGGAAATTTTAAAATTGCATACATCACAAAATTCTTTTCTCCATTGCATTGAAATACATTCAAAAATATTAACAATGAAATTAGTTTGTGTAATGGACAAAAATAACTTATGAAATAGTCTAGTGATTTGTAGAACAATCTCCTTCAAGTAACTAGCACTAATGTTCTGTCTGTATTCAATCAGTCTCCCCTCCTCCCACTTCCATAGCTACACCATTACCTTTCTATGTGTACATTCAGCCCTCTGAAGACCGTTGAGATGAAAATGAGGTGTGAAATCATTAGCATTCCTGAATACCAAAAAAAGTCTTGGTTTAGGGCATGTAAGCATGGTGTAGGTAGCTACACAATTGCATGCACATGCCCTAGGATTTCAGGGAGGAGCAATAGCAATTGTTAGCTGCCAATGGCTTGCAACTGTTTCTAATGGCTCTGACTACAACAATAAGCAATACTGAAGTGACTATTCTCTCTAAAGTGTTTGTATCATGCAGACAAGACTTAAAATAAAAATGTGTGCTCACATTGACAGCTATGAGAATAACCTTAACACTGACATCCTTATAATAAGAGTACTGTGTCCATTTCCTGCTTAAAACCTGTCTGAAATGCTGATCAGCTATATTAAACATTGAAACAAAGATGCAAATAAATGGTTATGACATTACATTTCTGTAGTTAAGCTGAGAAGAAGAGAAGATGTACAGAAAGGCTCTTGTGCCACTAGTCTAGTAATCAGCTATGAACCTACGAAAATAAAGAAAATAAGTAGCTGGCAGCAGTGGCAACCTGACATTAAAATGGTGTGGACTAGTATTACTTTAAAGTATTGGCTAATATGACACCAGTCTAGACATGTTGAAGCAAACAAGAAGGTCATTTTTATATTCCCATGTTGGCGGCAAAGAGGGATAAGAAACAAAATGAGTATTTATTGTTATTGGACTGAGCTGAGGGTTCATTTCCAGATAGTGTGCTATCTGTCAGAATTGATGCATATTTTCTTAGCACATGATCAGGTTTTACCACATACAGATCTAGAAAACTTCACACTCCTATCTTTGCATATTTATTACCCTATATGCATTACTACTACTGACAATTGTCTGTTCATTTTTTTTACTGATTTTGTGTTCTGCACTTGCACACATTTTGGCATAGTGCACACTTGACTGGCAATGTTTTAAGGCAGTGAATGAGAGTCTACTGCCCAAGGTAAAAACTGAGAAATTTAACTTGCCTTGCCATCAGTAGTGCATTTCACATTGACACAGGTACGCTTTGCTACAGCACTCTGAGCAGCAGTAAGCAAAGAAATTCTACATTGCATCTAAGTATCATTGTAGCACACAGGTTAAATGAAACAATTTTGAAGAAACAGGAAAAAGGATGCAGAGTATGAAGCCAAATGCTGCTTAGAATGTTTGTAGCAGATGTGCAACTTGTGATTCATTTTGTGTAATATAAATTATCACATATGTGCTGAGTGCAAACAGAACCCACAGTTGAAAAAAATGAACAGTTTCATTTCTTTAACCTTCATTAGCGCAAACATGTTTGGCATTCATGCACAGTACTCTGATGAGTGAGTGATGTATATACATTTTGAATATCTATTTCTGTGTTGTAAATGCAATGACTTTGGAAGCTTAACACAGCTTCTGTGAGGTTCACCTCCCTTCAGTATGAAGGGGTTGTGGATATTATTACTGCAGATGAAGGAATCACTTTCATCATAACTTCACATGCTTTTTTTCTGTTTCCTCCCTTGTGCACTTGCGTACTGCTGAATGGCCCACAATCAAGCTTACCTGCTTAAGGAAAACAATGAAAAATGCTATTTGGGCAGCCTTCTGTAGCACAAACAAGTTTAGCAGCAATGTGTGAATGTCAGCACTCTGGACAGTACTGAGTGGAGAGCATCCACCTGTTCTGTAACTGTCTCTGTGGCACAGTGTATAAGTGCACTGCCTTTAGAACTCAAACACAAGTGATCCGGGGTTCAAATTCAGTTAACACCTTTGCAAAGTTTGTCAGAATACAATTTCTAATGACACTTTGATTAGGAAGGTAAAACTGCATAGAAAATGGCTATCATAATTCTGTTTATTGCAATGTATGTCTCATTGAGGCTTTCATAAATTAATTTTTGTAAGTAGTATATGTCATTACTAATTTAGTTATAAATGTATGTGTGTCTTTAAGTAGGATATTTTTGATAATGGAACAAAAATCCGCTTGCTTATCTATGATGGGCAAAATACCTAACTTAATTCAACTTCTCTCCTCACATAGGCCAACTTATCCCCAATCATGGGTCCCTCATCCTTTTGTGTCCATCACCATGTTTGTCTGTCTTGTTTGTCCTGCATGCACGCACCTGCTTCCTCACCTAACCATCCTACTTGAACCTTACATTCCTAAGCATCTTTCTATTTCGTTAAAAGAAAAAAAAAGAAAAAATGGGCACCTATACCACAAAAAATAATGACCCGTACATAGCTCTTCACTTCACTAATGTGTCTTCTTGACACACTTCATTTGGTACAGTTGGCTGTACACCATTATTCTGCTGTTGTCACCTACCTTGGTGTGGTGACAGTCCGAAATAAGCAAATTCTGAGTACACCTCTACATTTATGTTGTGAACAATTGGTTAGCTTTGGTTTTCTCACCTGACCTTCCTGCAAATTCTTCTGTTCTTTCCACTGTATCCTCCCCTCTGCTTGCCCCTCCTCCATTTCACCACTTTTCTAAAAGCCCTTTTTCACATTTAATCTGATCAAAAAATAGAATTGCACACATAGGCTGATGTGGTCCATATGAAAATCTTCAATTATTTTGCCTTAGCATTTGTTCAGATGCTGGCATCATGCACCAATGCGGAGTGACAGTGTGAATGCCTGTTCATGTTCAGTGGCAAAATCTGGTCAGTTGTTGCCATCACCCCCAGTAGTCCGATTTGATTCATGCAAAGGTGCTTATACATACTGTGGTATCAGAACACACAGCAAAGGCTGAGTAATGGAAATCAATGGCGGCATTTACTCTCTCAGTTCTTTGACTATTGGATGTAGCCAAGTGCAATGTCTTCTGTGGAATGTTAACTTAAATTGGTTGTCTGAAGATTCATTTTTGACCATAGCATAAAGGGTTCGATTCCACATATATATATATATATATATATATCGCTATCACTTTATTTCTTACCACGATGTTGTAATTCTGTGATATGTTTCATGACACATATCTTACTTTCTATCCAGTTAAGCATTTGCCAACACAGCCATGACCATAAAGAAGATTTAGTAAACTACCCTTATTGTACTTATGTCTTCATCAGGTTTTGCCTCTCCTACAGCTTCTTGATCTCCAGAGACATCAGTTAGTGATACAGAGTATGGCAGTGAATACTGAGGGCACACCATAAAGGTGTGCATTGATGACCCATAAAGCCACCCTTTCGTTTGTGTCTCTATATCTGTCTCTGTCTTCACCATTTGTACTGTTGACTATTCATTAGGCTGATGGATGTAAATATCATGTGATGGCATTTTTTGTTTACTATTTCTTTGCTGAAGAATAAAACCTACATTTTCCATTAACTAAATAGGGTATCACTGTCCCTTCAAAGGTATGATTTTGACATATGTGAAATAGGATTTCCTTGTTTGGGTCTAGATATAATGATCAAGTCTGAAAACATAAATGTTTCATCTTGACAATGGTCCATATCCAGCATTAGGTGAAACTCGTACTGCCTGTTCTTGTAAGTGTCTTTCCTGTGAATGAGTTGCCTATGTATCTCTGTAAGCCCCTTCTGTTTTATCATTTGTAGTGCTCAGCAACTGAGCGAGGTCTGGCAACGAGAAACTGTAGTATGTTGTTAAATGGCATTTCAGGTGCTATTGCATAATGTGGTGAATGCTTGCCTTATGTCTCATTGCACACCCAGTTAGCTTGTGAGTCTTCCAAAGCATGTCCAATATACATAGGTGTAAAAGATTATTTCAGTAGCTATTGCATACAAAATTCTGTCAGATAACATATTTATAATAGTCATTACTAGGTATTCTTAAAATCATGGCAAAAAGTTAATATAATAATCACATCTGCATACTGAAGTTGAACCCTGCTTTTTTCATTTTGCTCAAACAGCTTACACCTTCTGCCACAGAGAAAGCTAGGTTAACAAGTGGAATTTCTCCATTAAGTACTGTCCAGAGTGCTGACAGTTGTGTATCACCACTGTTGCATTCTAGAATACACACCAGATGTAGTGTTTCGCTGTTTTCTTCAGCAGAGAATTCTGCTTGCTCACAGTATGCAATCACACAAATGAGGAAGGCAAACACAGCACTTCATTTGTATTTTAAGCTTTGGAGCTATCATTGAAATGTATAATAAAACATGTGGAACATATGTATGCAACATATGGAATTAGAATCACGGCATTTCCTCTGTAATTCTTATTTGTGCAAAGGTTACCAGGGAGCAGCACTAAACAGTGGTACTTCAAGGTCTAAGTTCAGCACATCAAAGCCTGCACATATGTGGTAACAGTTTGCAACATCTGCGCAAATATGTTTCTCAGCAATGCGATTTAGGAGGTCATTTTGAACAAAAATAAGTATTGGTACTGGATGATATTACTTGGAAACTGTGTAATGTGCTCATGTGAAAAGCAGTAAACTGTGTGGTTAATTGACGACTTCATTCTGGAAAGTTGGATCTACACTGCAACACTGACACTTACAGATGAGATACAACCACATACAGCCTTGACACACGGAAATTATAATTTTCTTATCCCTCCAGCATTGGAACATTAAGTATTGCTTGGCATTTACAGTCCACATTGACCACGAATGACCATATACCATTGCTAATATCGGTACCATTCATTAAGGTTTACATACCATCATCATAACCTGATGATCCATGAATGATTCATGGAACTGGCAATTATGCTGGGCTCTACACCGATGCTTTATACGAACACCTGTATACCTTCATTGACTTGGCTGTACCCGATAGGAATAAAACAAGCTCCTCAGGGAACAGCAACCTGCCTGGTGGACAACTGCCATTAACAGGCTTTACAATAATAAGAAAAAATTGCCATTTAAGAGAAAGAGGGGGCGAGTCCACCTAAACTGGAAGCACTCCCTCCTCAGCTTAAACAAGCAAGTAAAACTTCTTGTGGAATCCTCCAAAGCAAACTATGAGTCCAAATTAGCTTCCTCAACAAAGGACAACCACAAGGCATTCTATAGTTGCATCCACAATCTAAAAGGAAAGGCCCAGATTTGTGCCGAACTGGTAGTTAATGATATCACATCTAGTGAGCCTGTGGACACAGCTAACCTGTTGGCCAACAGGTTCTGTGAAAACTTCACTCCCCTGTCCCCGCTACACATAGCCCATGACACCCCTACCACCTGTCCCCTACCTGTAAACATCCTCTCTAAGGCCAAAAACACAGCATCTATGGGACCTGATAACATCCCAGGCTGTTTCCTACATGGGCTTCAACATGAATTAGCTACACCATTGTGTTCTCTTTTTAATCATAGTCTAAGCACTGGCTTCCTACCAGCTGAATGTAAAACAGCCACCATTATTCCCTTGCACAAAGGTGGTGCTTCCACTGACCCCAGGAACTATAGACCTATTAGCCTGTCTAGCCTTATCTTCAAGGCCATGGAGCAAATCATCATGAACCTTATCAACAAAGATATAAGTAATCTCCAAGCACTTGAACCTACTCAGTCTGGATTTGTCAAAGGGAGTTCATGCCTATTAAACCTGGTGGACTTCTTCAAGACAGTCACCAAGGCCCTGGATGATGGGAAATGTGTGCATACATCCTACCTGGACTTAGCCAAGGCAATTGACACTATTCCCTACTCAGGCATCATTGACAAACTCAACCAACTAGGAATCAATCCTTATATAGTTAGATTGGTCACTAACTGGCTTACTGATTGAACTCATATAGTCAAAATAGGAGAATCAATCTCCAGCAGCAGACCTGTAACCAGTGGTGATCCACAGGGATCAATCCTGTGACCCCTACTGTTTAGAATCTATTTTTCTGAAGTACAAGCAAAAACTAAACGTCTGTGGCTAACAAAGTCTGCTGATGACTGCAAACTGGGAGCAGTCATAGAATCTCCAAATGATGCCAACATCCTACAAGAGGATCTTACAAAACAAATGATTGGTGCCAAAGTCATGGTTTTAAACTCAATGCAAAAAATGTATTATCATTCCTTTTGGTAAAAGTAATGTTCCTGCTAACTGCCACATCAATATCAACACCTGAAGTACACACTTAGTGGTGCGAGACCTTGGCACACAGTTTGATAGCAACCTTATTTTTGACCACCATGTCTCCACAGTGGTAAGAAGACCATTCTACATTACTCTTCTTATAAGTCAGGACATTGCCTCCAGAAAAAAAGAAGTGATAGCCTCCCTGTACTCTTCCCTCATCAGGACAATAATTGAGTACAGCAACCCTTTTGGTGTGTACCTTTCCAAACACCCAGAGCAATTGGAGAAACCACAAAAGTTCCTCACAAGGAGAATTCAAGGACTTCAGCATCTGTCCTATGGGGATCATCTGAATTTACTGTCACTTTATTCTGTTTCATACACATTACTCAGAGGTGATCTCTGCCTTGCATACAAGGCAATCTCTGACCCTGCTTTACTGGAAATGCTGCATATCCATAAATCAAATGGTACATGAGTTACTGACTCTAAAGACCTTAACCTGGATTGTGACATTAATAAAACTGGTTGGAGGGACAGATTTGTCTTCTAGTCATTAGCACATCTTTGGAACAGATTGGATGGGTGACCGTAAAATCACCCTGGGGGTCCCACCTGTGTCCCTCTTGGACAGGAGCAATAGGTGCTGATTGTGGAAATAATAGTAAGAACTTGGCTAGGCTTGTAAGGGCCCTAGGGCCATTTAGCCTAGTAACTTCCTATGATCCCATGATACTATGATCCATCCTGTGTTTCACAACTATGCGTGTCTCAAATACACAAGACAGGTAGGTACATGTCACTCTCAGTTCTGGAGTATACATTAATGACAGCATAGTTGACATAAGTCAGCAGTATGTATTTATCATAACACTGACCTTACTCTGTCATATCAACAAATATGGATTAGCACAAAACCATCATCACATATCATCTCTGACACAAAATAAGATGCTAATCCTATCTACACTGCACTGTCAGAGTGTAAAGTCAATCTGCAGTGGTGCTCTGTTCTAATCTCACAGCAGTTAGCATGTCTGTGTGTGTGTGTGTGTGTGTGTGTGTGTGTGTGTGTGTGTGTGTGTGTGTGTGTGTGTGTGTGTGTGTGTGTGTAGTTGTGCAAATATGACCTTAACTACTGCTGCTGTCCACAATACAGTAGCAGCCTGGAATTAATTTTACACTGTGGGATGAGTCCACATCAGTTTTATCCCATTGACCAACACCATATTTTCTGCAACACCACTCTGATGTCATCCTTTTTATGAAACTTAAACTTCTGTGGTGCCACTTGTGTTAAGTACTGTGTTTTCTAGATTGCATAACTAGATGGGTAGGGGGTTCTACTCTCACAGCAGTCAACATGTGTGCATGGAGTTGTACAAATATGATCTTAACTACTGCTGTCCACAATACAGTAGTAACCTAGAGTTAATTTTACATTGTAGGGTGAGTCAACATCAGTTTCAGACTCTTTTCCCAACATCATCTTCTCTGCAGCACCACATTGATATCATCCTGTATAGAGTACACTCTCACAGTATGAAAATCAGACTTCTGTGGTGTCACTTGCATTAAGTATTATGTCTTCTAGATTTTATAGGTAAGGGTTTCTAATCTCACAGCAATCAAATTGTGTGTGTGTGTGTGTGTGTGTGTATGTGTGTGTGTGTGTGTGTGTGTGTGTGTGTGTGTGTGTGTGTGTGTGTGTGTGTGTGTGTGTGTATGTGTACGTGCATATGGAGTTGTGTAAATATAACCTTGAACCAAAAAACACTCTGGGTAGCTGGAAACCAAGAATCGAGTCAAAGGTTTAAAAAAAAAAACAGAATTTAATCACAATCACAGTAAAAAAAATAAAAATCACTCCATAAATAATGCAGCAATAATCCACAATAGCATATCCACAGTCAAGCGCTTTTGTCCTTCCTGGACTTCTTCAGAACTGTGATATTACTGAAAAATACTCATTTTAAAAACACAAAACAATCAGTCACAAGAGTAACATAATTAATTATGCAAATAACATTTTTTTTATAAAAAACATACATTTTTTTTACATATATAAAATATACATTTATTCAAAGTTTTTTTGCCCTGTATTTTAATTCAGGCTTGAGTGAAATAACATCATTTAATCTTGGTGCTACAGTGGAGTTGTAATGCATCTGCCACTTCATTTCAGCCCTTTCCAACTTATTCTTCCAGTCACCCCTCCTAATATCCTTAGCAACCACTTCTAATATACCAAAATGAAATATATGATTGGGGTTAATTTTGATTTTGATTAATTTTGATATGTCGGTATAGTGCATTGTTTTCATCCTGCCTTCTAACATCATAGAGGTGCTCATAGATCCTCTTTTTCAGCATCCTGTCAGTTTTACCTATGTAAAGCTCGGAGCAGTCCTGACAGATGGCAACATAAATGTGTGTGTGTGTGTGTGTGTGTGTGTGTGTGTGTGTGTGTGTGTGTGTGTGTGTGTGTGTGTGTGTGTGTGTGTGTGTGTGTGAGTGTATGTACGTGCATATGGAGTTGTGTAAATACAACCTTAACTACTTCTTTCCACAATACAGTAGTAGCCTGCAGTTAATTTTGCACTGCAGGGAGAGTCCACATCAATTTCAGACTTGTGTCCTACAATCTTCAATACAATACCACATTCTTGTCATGCTTGCTGTGCAAATATCCCATTATGCATGTACGGTCCTTTCAGACTGTCATATTCAACTCAGCATGTCCATGACATTCATATGTCATGTAATTCCTCTGTATTACAAGGTGAATTTCTGTAACTGTCACATCCTATAATGTTATGCCTGCTTTTATTTACCTACATTTGCTCTGGAATTGTGACCACCATTATTTATTCTGACATATGCATTGTGAAATGTTATTACAATTATGTCTTTGTGACACAAACACATTCATATCAATTATCTTACTTGAATTTTAGCATTTACCCACCCTTCTTACATCCTTTTGTATATATCTCTGATTTCTGTGCACACTGTCATCAGTACACTTTTCCTGTCTTGTAATCCATGTATTAGTGTTGCCCTTGCTGCTTTGCAAGCCCTCTTACTTATTTCTGTATTCATATGTCTCATTTATGTGCACACTACACTTTCCCTGCCTTTGTTCAGTGTGCATTATTTCCTTACGTACCTCTGTGCTGTCTGTGTATGCACACTTTACAGGTTTGCCCATAGACAAGCCTGTTTGTTTACTGTGTGTGTTTGTGTTGTTCATCATGGTTTCCTGGCTGTCAACACTGTTGCTGGCCATGGAATCGTGCTTGTATTCATGTTAGCATGCTGAGCAATATGCATATATGATTAACGTTTTGTTCATCCTGCTAACACTTAAACATTATGAAGGCTTCGAGCGAAGATGAAACGATTGTTCATGAATCCCAGAAAGTGTCTGTACCTTTCCTTTTTTAACTTTATAAGACAGTTTAATGATACACATGCAGTTTCCTAGTTCTACCTCTATGTATGCTAAGGAAGTTAGCCAGTAGTTTAGTAAGGCTGCCCTTTCAAATATTAACACACATCTGATATACTCATCACATTGTATGTAGTCTCACTTTTTCTCTAGTACCATCACAGATCTTTCCCAAAAAAGGCCACTGACTTAAGGATATACCAGGAAGCAAATGGAGTAAACAGTGAAATACTTCAGTACATTGCTTGATTTCACCTCCTTGAACCATCTTAATCATGTGTGCTAACCCTAAATGTAACCCTACCCCTAACCCTGCTCCTAAACCTAACCCTATAGATTATGTCACTAAAAATCCTCTTCCTAACAGTACCACTACACAAGACAAAAGGACACAGAATACAGGGAACACAAAACATGCACTCTAGCTCCTTACCTAACCCTTACTCTAACCATAATTTGTAAACACTTGCATATTCACATCTGGTATAACAGTCTTGCAAATCTTCACGACCGCCACTTTTCATTCAAATATTAATTTTTTCTGCACACTCCTGGTTACCTACACTATATAAAACTAAATTCTACCACACGTGATTCACTATAGGGAGCATTCACTAATTTGTGCATTCCCTCTTTTTTACACCCACAAAAACCTTTCTACCAAGTGTGATTCTACCTTTTGATTTGTATATATATATATATATATATATATATATATATATATATATATATATATGTGTGTGTGTATTTATCCTGGATCCTGGAATCTCTCCCGTGCATTCAGCACATTGGCCAACAAGCACTCTTTATTTCCATAGCAGGTATGCATTTTTATGGGATCGGGTTGCTAACCCGATGCCCAACCCTTCTCAGAGGGTGCACCACAACTTGCACGCACACACACTCACACCCAGGACCAATTTAGAGTGTCCAATCCACCTACTGCATGTTTTTGGAATGTGGAAGCAAACCGGAACACCTGGATGAAACCCAGATGAACACAGGGAGGACATGCAGACTCCACACAGAAGACAATCTGGAAATCGAACTGGAGAACCTCTTGCTGTGAGGTGACAGTGCTAACTGCTACACACTGCTCTCTCTCTCTCTAAATATATATATTATATATATATATATATATATATATATATATATATATATATATATATATATATGAATGTCTATTGTGTGAATCAATGTCCCTGAATCCCATAGAAATGGAACCACAACTCAGCTGCAAAACAGTTCACAAAGCATAAGTAGTAGGCAAGGTGCCAGGCTAGCTTAGGCAGCTGATCATCAAGGGTTTGAGTACCACCTTAGATGAGTTCCCTATATCTGAGAGTTAGTACAGGGAGTTAAGTCTGTTGTGCTGTGGTACAGGGTTTGATTCGCTCAGCCTTTCTTTGCCTATTGTATGACACTGAACAAGTCACTTAATCAGGCACTGCTCTGGAGCAACTGAAAATATGGATTAGGCTCCTCAGTGGTCACCAGGACTATAAGCATAGTAACTACCTATGAACATATAATTAAATAAAATTTCTCTCCTCTGAGTGATAATCCATTGAAGATCTCTTAGGACAGTGTGATCCTCAAGTAACATTGACTTTGAAGTTATTAAATCAAGTAATTGCTTTTGTGACTACTTGTACACATCATACTGAAAGTTGCTGGGGTTTGCCTCTATCTTTTATTCAAAACTGTAGTTCTTCCCTTTTGTTTAAACAACATTGCAAATGCCTTTGTATCCAGCTGTGTCATTATCGCATCAATCAATATCCTGAACCCTTAGTTCCTCTTTTATGTGCTATCTCATCTATGACACACACATTAGCTACACATTTTTTTCACTGATCTTCCTTGTACCCTAATGTTCTGTAATTGGAATTACCAGCATATTTCTCATACTTGAGAGTCTCAGTTTTGCGAGCTGTTCTTTTTATTCTTTTACCTTCTCTTTTCTTAAACTTTGAAACTATTGTCTTTCTAGACATTCATGACCTGTAGTCCTCTGTATTTTATTTTTATTTCTTATAAATTCATCCCTTTTAATCACTAATCATCCATTTTAAGCTCATTTCAATATGCATGCTACTTTGTTTTCTTTCTAATCTTTTTCCTATTTGATACCATTGTCATTATTTCCCTATGTACCTCTCATTTTCTTTAAATGTTGTGCTAGTGTGTGTGTGTGTGTGTGTGTGTGTGTGTGTGTGTGTGTGTGTGTGTGTGTGTGTGTGCGTGTGTGTGTGAAATACCATATACAAATACATACATACATGCTGTATAGTGCAGTTAGGTTATCATTTAATGAGATAGAGACTAAATAACCCTAAGCTCCTATAAAGAGATAGCAACAAGAAGTCTCTCTCTCTCTCTCAATTTAGACAATTTAGAGGGATTACAGATCGATTTAGGAGAAGGTCCTGATCTACAGGAGCAATACAGATGGGAATCTGGTACCTAGTCAGGAGTCAGTCCAAAAGAGTTATACAGATGATAATCTTATACACAGACAAGTCCCTGTCCAAGAGAATTATATATGATGAAGCCTGAGACCCAGGTAAGGTCAGCCTAAAACTAAAGATACCAGAGGCATGAAGCAAAATAGCCTGAATCAAGGCCCAAATGGGAAGGAAGACCTGAACAGTCAGTATAAATGAGACTGAGAACAGCGAGTTGTTAAACTTAAAGAAAGTATTAAACATCTGTCTTTTAAGTTTGAGAATTATTATCTGAAGATGTTTGAAAGAATTATCAAATTTTTACTTTGTGTAATAGTTGTCAAAAGGCATTATTTAGATTATAAATGCAGCCCACTAGTGTGAAAGGAAAAGGTTTGTAATACATTTGTTTTATGCAGTAAAATGAAAGAACAATTGTTGAAAATGCACACTGTTTAAGTGAAATTACCTAGTATGTATCTTGACGGAGGCTACGAGATGTGTGTGTGTGTGTGTGTGTGTGTGTGTGTGTGTGTGTGTGTGTGTGTGTGTGTGTGTGTGTGTGCACGCGCCTATCCATATCTGTATATGTATCTATCTATCTATATATATATATATATATATGTATTTCTATAGGGTCTATATTAGATAAACAAAAGTTTATCTTATCGAACGCTAACATGAGCAAAAATCCCGGAACCTGAAACCGGAATTGTGAGATCGCAGTACAGTAAAGATGAGAATATTTGCCCTTTCCTCACTGTAGTGTGATCTTGGAGTTGGAATATATATTTAGCTGGGGGTGTGGGAGGAGCAGCCCCCCACAATTGCAGTTTCGAGTTCCGGGATATTCAATATTGTCAGTGTTCGGTAAGATAAACTTTCGTTTATCTAATACAGACCCTTTCTATAGCTATATCTATATCTATACCTATATATATATATATATATATATATATATATATACATATATATATATATATATATATATATATATATATATATATATATATATATATATGGGACCTCATCAGCTGATCAAGTTTTCGGAAAACCGAATTTCATATGATCGAGACCATATGAGTTTTTGAAAACTTGAAGCTTTTGAATGGAGATTATGGTATAGTGAAGATCAGGAAATTTACCCTTTTCCTCACTGTACTGCAATCTCAGAATTCATATATATAATTTGCAGGGGGCTTGCTCCTCTACAAAAATGTAAAAAAGTTAGATTGTTGTGTTTTTTTTTTTTTTTTGATGTTTAAGTTTTTGGAAACTTGATCTTATGGTCTTTTCAATATTTTTTTCGAGTTTCTGAAAAGTCGATCATCTGACATAGACCCATATGTGTGTGTATACTATATGTATATATATATATATATATATATATATATATATATATATATATATATATATAAATATACACAATAGATATAGATATATATGGATATATAGATATAGATAGATACATAGATAGATACATAGATATAGATATGGATATTGATATAGATACATGGGTGGTACAGCATCTTTCATACTCAATTTACACGATCAAAAAGCAATTTGTCACATTTTTATATTACATTGCTTTTGGTCAAATGGTATATTACTGCTTTTGTAATGTTTTAGTCCAAGATTGCACAACAGTGTGAAAGGAAATTTGTCCTGCTCTTCACTGTTATGTGATCTGGGGTTTGATATATTTAAACAGGATGAGGTATGTGGAATGCAATCCTCCACACAAGGGGTGCTGCAGGGCTTGCTCCGTGTAAAAGATTTTTTTTTTTCTTAAATATTTTTATTAATTTCCAAAAATAAATGTACTTTTATATAGCATTGAAAATGTGCATGTAATATATACAGGTTAGTAACCAATAAATTCATCAAACATAAACTAATAACAAATCAAGCCATTTACAAGGGTGCCTAGATTAATGAATATGATCTTCATTTTCCTTTTATAATTAATTTCATAAATTGCTACAGTCATCGGTCTTCAGTATCTCAGTCACTTTTTGCCATGCATTGAATAGTGATGTTGTTATTTCAGTTCTTTTTCTGATAGTAATCATTTCCAGCTGCAGCACATTTAATACAATGCTTCTGTATTCTGCTACATGTGGGAGAAATCTTACTTTTCCAGTGTGTTGTTATAATTTTCCTTGCAATAGCCAACAGAGTCCATAAGAGTGTAAACTTTGTTCTTGGTACATATTGGAGTATAGGAACATTAAATATAATTAAACATTTGGATGACTGGAATTTATCATTGAAAACAGTTTGTAAAAAATAATTAACTTTATCCCAGTATGATTTAAGCAGCTGACAGTCTTAGAACATATGCTGCCAGTCTGCTTTCAGTTTTATTTTGCATCTCCAACAACCAATTTCTTGTTTGAACATTAGTTATGTAAGATCTATGTATAAATTTCCATGTGGAAAGTTTCCATTGAAGTGAAAGAGATGTTTATTTTGAGGAGAGGAAAATTAGTTTTTTGGCACTGTCTGTTGGGAATTGATTATTAATTATTTTATAGCAATCTCACAGATGTTATTTGTGAAATGCTTTCATTTTTTAATTATTTTGTAAATACTAGATAAATAGCCTTTTCTAGTAACTGTTTTGTTATAGTGACCATATGTTCTATAAATTTAAGAACATTTTGTCTAATTATTAACTGCATGGACTCTAATTTGTTTAAAATAAACTGTCTTATGTTCTGTATAAACAGCCACAGGTTGTCACCCAAGTCAAATTTCATTTTAACTTTCCATTGTTAAAATTTTTCCAGAATTTAACATTTGATGCCAATAATTCAAATTATTCTTCCTGTGGATCTTAATTGTATCTATATCAACAGTTTCAATATTGTTTAGCATACATAAAATGAAATATAATAAAAATGACCATGCTCTTATGTCAGGATTTCTATTTGTAAAGTTTCTGTAAACTTTTAAAATGTATATAATACATTTGGAACTTATATTTTATGATTATTTTCTGTTGTGTGCTCTTTCAACATACAGAGTAAGTTGTCTGTTACTACGTCTGTATGTTGCTGTGGTAAATGGTAAAGCAAAATCTGATTTTAACCATATTTTACATGCACTTGTTTCCATCTGGAAGAATAGGCTGTATTTATCCATAATGATCTGTTTTTATGATAGATGATTGTGTATATGTATCTATATCTGGTAGACCTATTCCTCGAGTTTTCCAATTATTCAAACGATGACCCATGGGTATCCTAGGTTTATGTGGATACCATAGCAATTTTTTTTATGTTTTTAACTGATTGTTTAATATTTGCTGTTTTGAATGTGGGATGTAAAAGAAGAAACTCATAATAATAGATTGATTGATATATATAGAGAAAGATACATATAGACATATGTACATCTATAGATATACACTTACTCACACAGTCACAGAGAGATATACACAAACAAATATAATATATTGTGTGCATGTTTATGCATAGTCTTGTAAATCAGCTTCTGCTATAAAAGTTGTATGCATAAGACAGTTTTGTAGTATTTTTTGAGTTTAATCCTTCACACCTCAGTATCTGCTATACTGTATACATATTGAACACTGTTACTATTACATTGTTATCATTCATTTGTGTTCTTGTAAACACTGTAATGGGATGATGTTTTTTCCCGTAATTCTATATATTGATTTGTTTATTGTCATGTGTTAGGATAATACTTTAAAATGCTTTATATAGTGTGCTTTTTACTTGTTTGTTTGCTTGCTGCTTTTGTTCTTTTGTAGTTAACATGCTTTTCTTCTTCGACATCCAGGTAACTGAGTACTCCACAACTGGTTATTCTCAGTGTGCATAAAAAAGCCACATACAGTATACCACTCTATATTAGTAATGTTGCCTTAAAAGAAAATGTCTTCTTTATGTAGCTGCAGGAAAGAAGCAGCAACTGATAAGATATTAAAATAGTTTATACATGCACACATATATTCAAACCAAAAGATAAAAAGGTCACACTGACAGACCTTTTAGTAAGAACTGCAAGAAAGACTAAGCCCATGGGATATATGCAAATGAGTATTAAAGGATACAAGTGTTTTTCAGATGCATAGCTTCTGAATAACCATGGGGGAATTCAATATAGCCTACATGGATTAATTTTCCATGTAGGCATAGTGGCACAGAGCTTACATGGAAGTAAGCAGCCGTGTGATCCAGTAAACAGAGCTGAGGGGCGTGCACGAGCATGCCAACAGAGAAATGTCCGTAGCATGCAAGTCACCGAATAAGTAGGTGAATTGCATGGAAATGAGAGTGTAGAGTAATCCAACAAGCAGATAGGCAGTCGTGCAGATCCCATGTTGGTGACAGAAGTGTACATGGAAATTTCTATGTACATGAAATAAAAAAGTGAACAGGGGCTGTAAAAGCCCTGTTAGAAGGTCAGAAATAGCAAAGCAGACACAGACATATGCAAAACTATACCCTGTGTGTCTAAAAAGTAATGCAAATTAATGTAATTTAAATATTTTTTAATACCTATATTACATTTTTGTGGCTTGCAGCAGTGCGCAAACATGCCATTATGCAAAAAAGATATTGAAAAGTATAAAAATGGAAAATAATAAATATGTGAGAATAATGCATTATAGGGCCTTGAATGGAGAAAGAACAATGGTAGATTTCTGTGATTGCTAAGGAGGCAGGCCTTGGAATAGTGTAGTATCCAAGTTGTGTGCATGGATCTATATGCAAATGAGCTGCGGTTACTGAATAGCAAAAATGTGTTACTGTGTCTGCAGATAAAATCTATGTAGCCCCAGAACCATGTTGGTGTCCACAGCGGAAAGCTAGCTGACATCAAAAGGGCTTTTGGCAATATCTCTTTAAGCACATTGGAGCTCAATGGTGCCTGTTTGTGCGGTGCGCCTCTCAGTTAAGTGGGGGTGTGTGTGTGTGTCCAGTGCTGCTAAGCTTTGTTTAGCTTCAGGACAAGTGTTTTAGCTGGTTTGAGCTGTGTTGCATGTGCCCGTTCATGGGGGTGTATCTATTTACTGCTGAGCACTATTTACATCTGCCGTGCGGCTTTGCATGCCACGCAGCAATGCTTAGCAGGGGAGGCTGTTTAAAAAAAAAAGATAGAAAATTGCCTGGAAAAGCCAATCATGTATACATTACTGATGACCCTGTCCCACTTAAACTGGGCCATTAAAACCCCTCAATGATGTACTTGACAGGTGGAATGCATCATAGATATCCCTTCAAATAGGTTGCATCTGCAGCAGAGCACTACAACGTATGCATACACCTTACAATCTGATTTTCCCCCATACTCTGCACAACTGGAGTACAGACATGGAAATTTTAACTGGGAGAATGCTAGGGGAGGGGCTGCTGCAGCTCTGCTACATCTGTATGTGATAGATGCTGAGGGCAGCGCTGATGCTGCTGTTGACAATAGGCCTAGACTGAGAAGGAGAAGAGTGCTCAGGCCCAGGGTAATCTTTCAGGAGCTACATGAGCTGGAGATTGTAGTGCGCTACAGGGTGGACAGTGACATACTACAAGAACTCATCAAGCTCTGCCACCCTTAACTCAGACCCAGAGCCAACAGAGGGGAACCCATCCCAGTGGAAACAAAGGTATGTGTAGCCCTTAGGATACTAGCTACCGGTACTTTTCAAAGACCAACTGGGGACATGATGGGGGTCTCACAGGCATCAGCATCCAGGGATACTCCACCAGTTCCTGGATGCCATGCTACCACATGCCAGTGAGCACATTTATTTACCCTGCACTGTGCCCCTGAGGAGAGGGCCAGCTGTATGCATCTCTTCTACCATGTAGCACATTACCCTGAGGTATTGGGTGCAATAGACTTCACACATGTACACATCAAAGCACCACCCAGTGAGGAGGCTAGAGTCTACATCAACGACAAGGGGTATAACTCCATCAAATGCCAAGTCATGTGCAATTCCCAGGGCATTATTATTAATGTGTGTGCAGGCAGCCCTGGTAGTTATCATGACTCCCATATCTGGTGTGCATCACAGTATGCCCTGGCCTTGGCAAAGAGGCAATGCAGAGCACATACGCTGACAAACTGGGGTCCTAGGGACTGACACATGACTCCGACTCGCATACATAGTAAAAAGGATGCCAGCCACACCACACAACTACCATGTATTGGCTGTGTACTGTGTGCATCAGAGTCAGCCCTGAAATACAGGTCACTTAACCACTGCGTTCACAAGGTTGGTCACTCTCCTTTACAACAAATGTATGGGATAGTAGACTATGGTAAAATATGTATGGACCTGCTGCATGTATGCAAGGGAATAGAGTGGGCTGCTGGGCTACTTGCAGGGAAGTGACAGCTACATGGGACAGCAGGAACTCTGTCCAATACTGAGTGCCCCATAATATGCATTAGGCCACATGTCAGAAAAACCCACAGTAGTATGCAAGGAAAATGCAAACAGCAGGGTCATAGGTCAGATGCACAACTGTCAATGACAGAATCCCCTATCCCCAACACATCACTGTTCCCATTAAACTGCAGTAACAGTATGTTTGCAAGAATATATCAGCAGAACACACAATCCCAGGGCTGTCACAAAGTAGCTGGCCACATGTTCTGTTGTCCACAAAATGCAGAGGTCACAGCAGGGGTCACAGTGAATATCTGTCTGCTGTTGATAGTGTGAGGACTTATATCCCACTTTCCGGTGGCTGGTGTGGCTCACTGGGCTAAGTAAATTAGCATGGTTGATGGTGTTGATAGTTCAAAGCTGGCTGCACCTACAGTTTTTGCATGTGAGGTACTCGTATGGTAGGAGTCCTACAGACTGTCAATATGCCACAATCTGTTATGGCAAGAAAGCTGAATAAAGCCAGAGACAATGGGGGACAAAGAGCCAAATGTACAGACATTATACATGTTCTAGGTCACCTAGCAGGTGGCTAGTATAACTGCAGGTTGCAAAAGGTCAGATTAACAGCAGGATGTAAAGGTTATCACATAACTGTCAGTACTTGCAACAATTCAGTGGGCTCCATTTAGTAGTATATTACCAGAAAAACACAATTGTATGAGGAATAGAGCAGGCATATGGAGCGGAATGCTGGACATCCTGCAAAAACATGTAGAGTGAGAGGTATGTAGACTGTCATCCTGTGTGTGCTGTTACATCATGTAGCCCAGTCATGTCATACCTACAACTGCTTAGAGCAGGAAATCTGGACAAAGCCATGAGCAGTAGAGGGAAGCCCAAATATAAGGAGAAAGATGAACTACTGGCCAGACAAATGTAGAAAGTTCAGAAAATAACTAGTTGTGCATTAGCATGGGTTCCCTGATATGTATGGAGTGAGTAACTGAAATGTCTGTCAGAATTTCCTAATTTCAATCTATAATGTTTTGCCACTGATGGACCGGAAAATCACAATGCTATGTATAACCTAACATACATATGATGCAAATACATTCTATTACAATCTGTAGTGTTGATAGGTATGAGACATATATTACAGTCAGCACACAGCGGAGGAATACCTTGGACAAAATATCATGGAGGTGCTGGACTGTTGAAGCAGGTACAGCAGCCAACTGGCTGCAGCACACAAAATCCCGGACTGGACTACAGGTAGGTCTGGCCTGGAGCTACCTTGTAAATACTGATAGTCACACTAGGCATGCTCCTACACTTTGGTAACTTGAGCCCATGTCTGATGCCTCATCTGCCTAAGGATCTGATAAGTGAAAAGATGGCTATGTATATAGACAGCTATGTATATGTATTTATCTCTCCCTATCCCATCACACAAGATTACCCTATGTATCAGTATGTGGCATATACATATATATATATATATATATATATATATATATATATATATATATGTATATATGTATATATATATTTATATATATATATATGTATATATGTATATATATATTTATATGTATATATATATATATGAATATATATATATATATATATATATAAAACATATATTTTTATGTAACATATATATATATATATATATATATATATATATATATATATATATATATTATTATTATATGTCTACATATATATATATATATATATATATATATATATATATATAGCGAGAGAGAGAGAGAGAGAGAGCTATATAAATGTGTAGAATGATTTAGCCCCTCCACATATATGTCTATAACACAGTCACATAACACATACTCACAGCTAGACTGACATACCTGATATATATATATATATATATATATATATATATATATATATATATATATGGATCTACTTCAGTAGATTGAACTTTTTCAAGTTCGAACCACATATGGCCAAGACAATATGTTTGAACTCATGAAAGTTCAAACACTGAAGTAAAAACAAATAAAACAACAAAACACAAAACTAAACACCTAAAGCAGGGGGGCTATGCCCCCCTGCACCCCCCACAACCACCTTACTTACATATACCAGCTCCAAGATCGCACTACATTTCAGAAATGGGAAATCTTCCTTTTCTGCACTGTACAGAGATCTCCATTCAGTCCGATCTAACTTTTACAAGTTCAAACATATGGTCTCAGTCATATGTGGTTCGAACTTGTAAACGTTCGATCTACTGAAGGGGACCCATATATATATATATATATATATATATATATATATATATATATATATATATATATATATATATATATCTAGGTTGGTATTAGGCTATCGGCCTTAGGGCCTATACAAGCCTAGCCAAACAATTCCCCAGATATTTACTTCCCTGGACCCCTGTTTAGCAGGGTGACTGACGTGATCCACGCGGTGAATTTCTTATCTCCCATCCAATCGTGAAGGTTCCTTTTGAAGAGGGCTAAGGAGGTGCTCTGCTTGACATCTATGGGCAGTCTATTGCAGAATAGGGGGAGTCTCTGGGTCAGGAACCTATCCTTCCAGCATGTTTTGTTCATTGTGATGACAATGTTTAGATCCCTGGAGCGTGTGGCTCTGAGGGATTGGGATTTCTTTAAGTGGAGCATGTCCAACAGCTCAGTGTTTGATATGGCATTGTATGTTAAGCAGCGATCGCCTCTGTGTAGACGATATGCCACAGAGTATAGCTGGAGTTTTTTTAGATGGTTAGCATAGGCATCTGCTTTAGGTCCGTGATTCTTTTAGTGAGATATTTCTGCGGCCTTTCCAGCTATTGCAGATGTCTTGTGAGGTACATGCCAAATGGGGCATTGTACTCTATAATGGATCTTATGAGGGATGAGTACTGTGGGACAATGACCTCCTTTTTTTCTGGATGAAAAGCCCTTAGTGATGAGGTGCCCCATAGAAGGATTTCCTGACTGTTGTGGCAATGTGGTTATCAAAGGTGAGACCACTGTCCACCTGTGACCCTAAGTCTGTCATCACACTTTCGGTGTTTAGTATACTGCCACCTATGTGGTAATTCATGTGTACATGTTTTTTCCCAAAGGGGTTAACTACACATTTCTTGGTATTAAGCTTGAGCCCATGGCTCTGGCACCAAGCATCTATTTCTGTAAGGCCCTTTTGTAGAATATCCACATCATTTAGGGATTCAGTAATGGCTCCCAGTTTGCAGTCATCTATGAACTTTGTTAGCCAGAGTCCCTTAGTGTTAGCCTGTACATCAGAGAAGTAGATGCCAAACAAGAGCGATCCCAGGACTGAACCCTGAAGTACTCCACTTGTCATTGTATGGAGCTGGATTTGGAGTCAGCTACTTTTACAGTCTGGGTTCTGTCAGTAAGCCAGTTGACAACCCAATGAGTGACTTAGGGATTTATGCCCAGCTTAGTAATTTTATCTGTTATTCCAGAGTGGGGGATGGTCTTGAAGGCCTTGGCGGGGTCGAGATAGGCTGTGTGGACCAACTTATCCTCGTCCACAGCTCTGGAGACTGATTTGAAGAAGTCAATCAGGTTCAGGAGACAAGATCGGTCCTTCACGAACCCAAACTGGGTGGGGTCCAGTGTTTGAAGGTTCTCAATATCTTTGTTTATACGTTCCATGATAATGCATTTTATGCCCTTCCAGATCAGGCTCGTCAGACTGATGGGACGGTAGTTCCCAGGATCCAAGGTGGAGCACCTTGTGGAGTGGGATAACCGTAGCTGTGTGCCACTCAGTGTCACGAAGCCTGAGGTGAGGCTATGATTAAACATGACACTTAGGTGAGGTGCAAATTCATTTTGTAGTTCATGTACACAGCCCAGGATGTCATCTGGTCCCATTGGTGCTGTATTCTTAGCTTAGGAGACTGCGGTTTCTACCTGTGTGGCCATGACTACTGGAATATGGCAATATTTTGGTATTGAGATGGGCCCTTTAGGGGGTAAGGGGGTGTGAGATTGGCACTAAATCGATCTGCCAAGATATTGGCAATATCCTTGGGATCAGTATATTTAATGCCATTTTGTTGTAGCTCAGAGCAGATCTGAGCATTGCCATTTAGATTCTTGACATAACTATAGAATGCCTTGTGGTTGTCTTTGGAATGCTTGGCAATTTTATTTTCATAACTAGCTTTGGAGGATTTTATGAGGGATCTCAGCTTCTTACTGAGGCTGGTAAGGGAGTTTTTTTTGCATCCTGGGATTTTCCTCTTTTCTGCAACAGTTTCTTCCTTCTCTTGTATAATTTGTTTATGGCAGGGGACCATCAGATTGTCTTCCTTTTTTGGAGGAGAGCATCTTTTTTCTATTTGGGATGGCACAATTCATGCACGAGTGGATGTGCTCGTACAGTGCCTTAGTGTAGGATTCAGCGGTCGAACTTTCAGCTCCTATCTGTATGGGTACCATGAAGTTTGTCACTTCTGACTTAAGTAGCATGAAGTTGGCTTTGGAGAAGTTTTTTATGGAGGTTTCCTTACTGGGGGGTGGGGGTGGGATGTGGATGTCAAGGGTGATTTGCTTATAGTCAGACCTGACCAATGAGGGGGTGACCACTGGTGTGGAGCATCTATCTCCCATGTTGATAATGACCAGGTCTAGGATATTGGAGCCCCTGGTGGGACAATGGATTAAACAGATAAGCTCCATGGTGCATGTGATAAGCCCATAGTGCTGTAGTGTATACTACAAGATGGGTAGGGGTTCTAATGTCACAGCAGGCAGGTGTGTGTGTGTGTGTGTGTGTGTGTGTGTGTGTGTGTGTGTGTGTGTGTGTGTGTGTGTGTGTGTGTGTGTAAACATATCTCCTTGCAACAGTTTATACATTCCTGATTCACCTATATCTGTGAAATGGTTATAGATTTTAAGGCCCTGTAACTACCTGTCAACTTCCCCATTGTCCTCCTTTATAAGGTCTGTTAATGTCATCCATCTTAACAACACTGGCTGACAATATAATAATAGATCAGCTCCGTGGTGCATGCGATAAGCACATAGTGCTATAGTATATACTACTAGATAGATAGGGGTTCCAGTCTCACAACAGGCAACTCTGTGTGTGTATAAATGTATACCCTTGCAGCAATGTGCACATGCCTGCATTGCCTATTTCTGTGCAGTGGTTATACATTTTAAGGCTCTGTGACTACCTGTCAACTTCCTCATTGGCCTCCTTTACAGAGCCTGCCAATGACATTCACCTTAACAGTACTGACTGAAAATCTAACAAAAGATAAGCTCCATGGCACATGAGATAAGTACATAGTGCTATAGTATATACTACTAGATAGGTAGGGGTTCTAATTTCACAATAGAGAACTGTGTGTGTGTGTGTGTGTGTGTGTGTGTGTGTGTGTGTGTGTGTGTGTGTGTGTGTGTGTGTGTGTGTGTGTGTGTGTGTGTGTGTGTGTGTGTGTGTGTGCAAATACATTCATATGTAGCAGTACACATGTAGCTGGATGGGTGTACAATGATCACACATTTTACTGCCCTGTGACTAGCTGCTGGCCCTAAATAGCTACATTTACCTAAGCATAAATGCTATTCACCACCAAACACTCAGATGACACATATCAAGGGTAGCAGGCCTTGTCACAGTGTATCCATGCATGATTACCCTGACTGCCCTCATTGTCCACAACACACTGTTTCTACACATATGCACCTAGGTAATCATGCATGTATACAGCCATACCTTGCTGATGTCATATATCTGCTGTGCTGCTATCCCATCCTGTGCCACTGTATTGCTACAAATTCTCCATAGCTCAGCCACTCAGACGCCTGCAACAGAAACATACACAGTTATGTGAGACACCTGTCAGTCTGCACACTACCAGCAGTCTAATATCATGCAACAAACATACACAAATTTTGATGTGTATGCATGACACATGCCAGCATACAGCACATGTCATGCCCATCACAGCTCACATGGGACAACATTACTGTACTATAAAACCTACATGTAAAGTACTATAGTCACTCTGTGAATCAGATACATATTTGCATCTCCCTGCATTGATGGCATGGGTGGCAGGGATGTGGCACAGGTATCATCACATGCACAGGGTGTGGTGTGGGGGCACCAGAGGCCTAGGCTGTGCCAAACAACTGACAACATGTGAGTGAGTCATGAAGAGGTGCTGGTTAGGTGGGCCATGCATGAAGAGGTGTTGTGTGTGTCTGTTGGTGACCTGTGATAGTGAATTTTGAGTATGTGGCACAGTCAAGTCCAGTACTAGTCCTACACATGTGTATCTTGGACAGCTGTGAACCATACATGGCAGAGTGGAGCATTCACTGTCTCTGGCCACGAACATGGGAACTGACTCTGCCAGGAGTGGGACTGGCACCACCAAGTCCAGGTTCGGATGTGGTGCTAGTGTCTGATGGTGACAGCTGTCTGCTAGGCCCCTGTGCCCCACAGGACTGCCCAGGACCACATTCCCATAGCCTGCCATGTTATGGTGTGGATAGCACACTCCCTTCTGTGGTGCTGGAGGTACTGCCACTACAGAAGTGTGAGTGTGCACAGAGACGTGGATTCTCAGCAGATGGTGTTGCTGACCTATGTCCATGTGTCTGATGCCATACTCCAAGCAGATGTTCCAGCATAGAGAATGTGCAGTGAAACACTGACACTGTCTAAGCCCACTGTCTGTCCACTGCATCAGTGAAACGATTCATGGCATCACCACTATGATGGAGGCAGTCATAGATATCAGACTGTGCTGCATCCATAATCTTCAGCATCCATCTGGTATTGCATTTGGAACATGCCTGTGCCTCCATGATTTACTGCAACATGCAACAGGTGACCCATGATGTGACACCTGTGACAGGTGATGGATGGTCAGCAGTCCTCCACTGAGCACCCCTGTCAATCTGCCTGTGTGGGACCTTAACAGCTCTCTGGTTATGGCCAGTGTCTACACTCACTGATGTCATAGTTGCCACACTGTTCTGTTCAATGTTGCCACACTCTGACTGTCCTACATCTGTGGCCTCAGGTGACTGGGTATGTGTGGGCATACTAACTGTGTGTGGGGCAATGGGGGAGGAAGTGGGATGTCAGCCCATGGGACAGATTCAGTCCCCAACAACCCCACCTGCGCCTCACTATGGCCACCATCATCATCAGAGTGCGAAGAGACACTGACATCAGGTTGTGAGAGGGACAAACTCCAATTCCCATGTTCACCTGTGAGGAGGAAGACAAGATAAGTACATTACTACCTGCACTATTATGTATGGTAATCCACACAGACACATACATGTGATGAGGCAGAACTGCATTACACATCACACATTTTATTTCTGATCCCATGCACAACACATAAACACTCAACATACACATACAAGACAGTACCTTTATAACATGCACTGTAGCCACATCCAGTTAATGTTGAAAGTATGATACACCTGTAAGATGAGCAATATGTCAGTGTATCTGATAGACTTACCCCTAAAACACAGGGCACCCTTTGTGACCATACTATGCCAGTTCTAGTATCACTGCCTCAGGTATGCACCATCTCCATATTGTGTGTGAACAGGCATCTGTGAGTGATTGCCTCCTGTATAGCAGGCTGCATAATCCTTCATAAAATTAATTGCAAATGTGTTAATGTTCCTGCAAATACACTACTGTGATTACCCATTCAATGCACTCCAGTTAACTGATCCACAATTGAGCATACAACCTAGTCTACTTTGGCTAAGCATAAAAGCTGTCCCTAGGTCAAACTGGCAGCCCTTAACATTCTTAGGGTATATATCATCTGTAAAAGAAGAATATCACACTTACCAGGTACAGGATCTTGGAATCCAGCCACACCTGATGGACCGATGGAAATGTGAGGGAGAGGTATTGTCAGCAATAATCCAAACAACACTGAGGTGTCAAACACAGTGTCAGCACACAGAACTTTATTAAATAAATAAAATAAAATAAAGTGAGTGTGTTCACATCTAATACTGACACTTCATCAGTCTTCATTATACTTCAGTATCAGAAGTGAAAGTGCTCACTTTATTTTATTTATTTAATAAAGTTCTGTGTGCCAACACCATGTTTGACACCTTAATATTGTTTGGATTATTGTTACTTCATTTTCATTTGAGGTGCTTAACTCTCCAACCATTGTTTTTACCAGTACTGTCAGCAATACCAAATGTGGCATTGTTACAGAGTAATATGTGTGTATATCCACATGTACAGTAGCTAATGTGATACTCCCTACATTGCTGACATTCAGCATATGTGTGCACAACTGTGCATTGAAACCAAACCCCTCTCCCCACAATGCAGATAGACCTGACACCTGTGTGCTAGTATGCAGAGGCTGCCACAATGACTGATACAGTATTAGAGTGATGAACACAGGAAGCTTACCTGGATGCTCCTGTGATGTGGCCCGGTGTCGGACCTACTTGTAGGTCCTGTCCTGTTGGCCTATCTGGTTGACTGTCATGATGAAATCAGTCCACAGTACTGCACGTTGTTCATGATGCTGGCAACCCCTGGACAGCAGAATGTTATGATGCAGTCTGAGGCCATCCAGGATAACATTATTTTCAGCGGCTGAAAATGGTTGTTGCCACCTTCGATACATCCTTCCTGAAATACAACAAGAGGGGAACACATCACAGGACCAGATACATGAACATCTACTATCAACAGACCCTGCACAACCAAAATGGCCTGCACTATCCACTGCTACCTCCCACGTCATACCCCACAGTCTATCAACACACTACATGTGTGTCTATCACCAACATAGTAGCAATACTGGTTATGTCCCTGTGTGCCATGACAGAGTCTGATAAAAATGTCTCCACACCCATCAGTGCCATCTACTGTGATGTGTCCCCTATGAGCAAAGTCCCATTACGATGTCATACAGCCACTGTCAGATAAATAGGTGTGTGTTATTAGAACTATATGGGGACAGTCCAGCAATACCAGTGTGCCACAATGACAGACAGCAATGCAGACCTACTGTACTATATTTTTCCTGTAGGCATCATAGCTCTCCAGTACACAGATGTTTGTGTAATGTGTAAGTGTGACTGATATATGTGGTTCTTCTGGCACACACATGTGGATGTCTGGCAAATGGTTGGCCAATAATTGATGAATGCTGTCAGAATATAGAGTATCTGGCTGTCATACACCAGACCCTTCAGAATAAACCTCATCTACAGTAATATCTGTTAGTGTATTCATAGTATTACTTTGTATGGCCAATATGTACACTCTGTCACTGAGGTTAAGCCTGTGTCCCACCACTAATAATGGCTATGAGCTCAATACCTGCAGTACAGGGTTGCATGCTATGTTAGCCATAGCTCTCAAATGATGAGGTACAATTGTCAACAAAACAGTGACCTAGCCAGAGCACATCAGGGACAGTGATACCTGTACAACATCTGAACTATTCCTGTGTGACATTCTCAGACAGAGAGGAAGTGAATAACAGTGCATCATGTGAAATTACAGCCATGTCCAACCTTATTTACTGTCAATATGTCTAACTCATAATCCACTAGCTTTCGTACAGGGGCAGACCATTGTAGGAGAGAGTAAGAGGGCCACAGATGTGATTTGATTCAAAGCATACACAGTTGGGAGGCCTGCCTATAGCTGTTGGACAACAGAGTATCACCAACATGTCATCCCCATAGATATACTACAAGCCTACTGTTGTAATCTCTACTCAGCATATCTCCTTCCTCCCATCTGCGTCCCATTAAATGGGATATGTATTACATACCTGGTAGAGTGATCTAATCCTTTTGTGAAGAAATCCTCAAGAAAAGTCTTGTTGAATCATACTCTTTCTTGTTAAGGCAAATGCAGACCTGTTTTCCATAGGCAGTTGATTGCCTTTTGTAGGTAATGCTCATTAACAAGTAATTGCCTATGCACCAATCTGTGGCTCAGACTTGCTAATTGCATCCAAAACAGCTGGGTTGCACTTTTATTATCCAATGGCATGGCTCAACAGTGCAATATATACGGCCTTCATGTAGGCCTTGGCCCCTTTCCTAGTCTTGGAGATCAACATTAGTGAGGTGTGAAGCCTACAGCATCACAGAGGGTAGTTACAAATACTGTCCACTGTTGAGATTTATGAGATATATCAGCAGTTTTGCATGCCATGTTTGGCCATTGTCCCATGGCATTCTGATTATCTGGCAGTTCAGTGTTAAACATTGTGGGTTGAGGTCAGTAAGGGGGGAGAGACATGTGAGTGTCAGACTTCATACCCATCAGAATATGGATGCTGATGCAGTAGCTGCTATTCTATCAGCTCACTATCTTTGTAGGGGCAAACTGTGTAACATGTCCCTGTCACTAGACCTTTGGCCATCCCTTTATGTGTGGTATTGTCTGGATCCCTTTTTCTAGGGGGTTGTGAGGTATGGTAGGTCTGTAGCAGGCAGCTTAACATATAGCTGCATATGTTGCAGGCTGCAGACACATAGGGGGAGTGTAAATACTTTGGAGGACAGTAAGTTGTAAGTGTAACTGAGGCAGCAATGTCAGCCCTGTCATTATAGCAGAGCCAGAGTGAGTGTACCCATTACAGTCCACTTGAGGGATGTGCTTAAGGTAAATCTGTTATATAACAGTGACAATTATAGAGTAGTAGACGACATATAGTTAGGCTACACAAATATGTGCAGTGTGTTCCTACCAAGAGGCCTTTGACTTGCAGACATGGGTAGCAGGTAATTCAGTAGCAGCAAACTGTGTGGGTTACAATTGCATGACTCAGTCATTATTTGCTGTAGTTACATGAATGTAATTGAAGTGCAACACACTGGATTTGAACCCAGGACTATGGGTGGCAAAATGTACTGTATATAAGGAATTTAACAGACTGAGCTACTGAGTCAGTGCTACAGCAGGTGTATTTCAAGATATATGTGTATGGATACAGTCTGTGTCACACACTGTCTGCATCCATCATTATGAGCATTGTTTTCAGATGTAGTTGTTGTGCAGCAGTATCCCATTTGGACACATATGTACTTTGCCATTACTGCCTTAACAGGTGTATTTAAAGATGTTGCTGATGAAAGGGCACAGATATATGCTATCATACCTGTCAGCCTGTTAGACCAAGAGCTCTGGACAAAGTCATATATACAAGTGGGTCAAAGGCCCAAAACTAGGGACAATCTTTACATATTGTTCCTACAAATGTAGAATTTTGACAGAATAACAGGATTTGCAATAGCATGTGTTTTCTGAAGGATATGAAGTGTGAAACTCAAATGTCTGCCATGATTTCCTCACCTCAGTCTTTGATGACTTGCCATTACTTTGCCAGAAATACACACTGTTATGAAACCCAGGCAAAAAATAGCGGTCAAAAGTCTTGACAGTCTGCAACAATCTATACAGTTGATAGGTATGCCTGTTATCCCAGGCCTGACATCCATCCATTATTATTTATTTGGCTGTGTACTGGCATGTTTGTATCATAGTCCCAGGTACCCACCAATGTTTCCCATTATATGTACTTGCAGTCTGTCAATGGAAATCAGTACATTTTGCTGGAAACACCTGTTTTAATTCACAGCTGAGTGGCCTAGTGGGCTAATGCACAATGCTGTAGTTGACAGGGGTCTCAATTTGAGATAGGGCAAGGGTGATTATTTTGCTGATCTGACTAACACTGTAAAAAACACATAAGACCATTAAGGCAATTTTAAGCACTGTTAAGCGGGTTTGCACAGGTTTTCGTGAGATGGCCCGATGTTCCACTTAAATCTGCACTAAAATTTATTAAAGAAATGAAAAATGGGGCCGATAGGACAGTGGTGAAATGGGGGCAAGCAGGGGGAAAAACATACTGAAAGTCAGGTAGGGTTGTGCAGGTAGGGTTCATAGGTTCATAGGTAAGTACTAGACTATTGGCCCTAGGGCTTATATAAGCCCAGCCAAAAGAGGTTCCCTGGCTTTTGCCACCCAAGAAAATAATTTTCCTGTGCCCCTGTTGAGCAGAGCTACAGAAGTGATCCCCAGGATGAATTTTCTGTTTCCTATCCAGTTGTCAAGATTTCTCTTAAAGAGGGCTAATGAGGAGCTTTGCTTGACATGAATGGGTAGTCTGTTACAGAGCATGGGAAGTCTCTAGGACAGGAATCTATCCCTCCAGCATGTTCTGTTTATTGTGGTAACAAGGTTTAGATCCCTGGAGTGTGTGGCCAGAGAGACTGGGATTTCTTTAAGTGTAGCATGTCCATCAGATCTGGGTTAGACATGGCTTTGTATGTTAGGCAGAGGTCGCCTCTGAGTAGGTGATATGTGATGGAGTAGAGCTGGAGTTTTTTGAGACAGTCTGCATATGGCATCTGTTTGAGGCCAGTAATCCTCTTAGTGGGGTATTTCTGTGGCCTTTCTAGTTGTTGTAGATATCTTGTGAGGTACATGCCAAATGGAGCATTGTACCCTATAATGGGTCTGATGAGGGATGAGTAGAGAGGACCGATAATCTCTTTTTTTCTGGAGGAGAACCCCTCTGTGATGAGGTGTGCCATGTAGAAGGATTTCCTGACTACTGTGGTGATGTGATTATCAAAGGACAGACTACTGTCCACCTGTGTCCCAAGGTCTCTTATCATACTTTTGGTGTTTAGTAGGCTACCACCTATGTGGTAGGTCATGGGTACGGTATTTTTCCCAAAGGGGATGACAATGCACTTCCTGGCATTGAGCTTTAGGCCATGACTTTGACATCAAGTATCAGTCTCAGTGAGGCCTCTTTGTAGAATGTCCACATCCTTAGGCAAATTTATTATGGCTCCTAGTTTGCAGCTCTCTGTGAACTTCATTAGCCAGAGACCAGCTGTATTAGCCTGGATGTCTAAGAAGTAGATACTGAACAGGAGAGGACCCAGGATCGAACCCTGTGGTACTCAGCTTGTCACTGGTCTGAAGTCGGATTTGGAGTTGGCTACTTTCACTGTGTGGATTCTGTCAGTGAGCCAGTTGGCCACCCATCTTGTGACATAGGGATTTATGCCCAGTCCAGAGAGTTTATCTATAATACCAGAGTGGGGGATTGTGTCAAAAGCCTTGGTGAAGTCAAGATATGATGTGTGCACCACCTTACCCTCATCTATGCCTCTGGTGACTGCTTCAAAGAAGTCAGTCAGGTTTAGGAGGCATGGTCTACCTTTTACATACCCAAACTGAGTGGGGTCCAGAGTTTGGAGGTTATCTATGTCTTTGTTTATAAGCTCCAGGATGATGCATTCCATGCCTTGCAGACCAGGCTCGTCAGGCTAATGGGGCAGTAGTTCCCAGAGTCAGTGATGGCAGCCCCTTTATGGAGTGGGATAACCATTGCTGTGCATCACTCCATAGGAACAAAGCCTGAAGTGAGGCTATGGTTGAACATGGTACTTAGGTGGGGTGCCAGTTCATTCTGTAGTTCACGCAGAATGCAGCCTGGGATGTTGTCTGGTCCCATGGATGCTGTGTTCTTGGCTTAGGAGAGTGCAGTCTTTACTTGTGCATCCGTGATTACAGGGGCTTTGCAATCTTCTGGTATGGAGATGGGCCCTTTATGGGGGTGATTGGGGGTAAAGTTTGCACTGAACCTGTCTGCAAGGATGTTGGCAATATCAGTTGGTTCAGTAAATTTAGTGCCAGTGTGCTGTAGCTCACAGCAGATCTAAGTATTGCCATTGAGATTCTTGACATAGCTGTAGAATGCTTTGTGGTTGTCTTTAGAATCCATGGCAATTTTGTTTTCGTAACTAGCTTTGGAGGATTTTATGAGGGATCTCAGCTTCTTACTGAGGCTGACCATGGAGTTTCTGCAATCATGGGATTTTACTCTTTTTTTGCAACAGTTTCTTCCTTCTGTTGTAGAGTTTATTTATGGCAGGGGACCACCAGATTGGCTTCTTTTTTTGGGAGGATAGCATCTTGGTTCTGTTGAAGATGGCATGGTCCATGCACTTGTGTATGTGCTTATACAGTGCATTTGTAAATGATTCAGCAGTTGTGCCTCTATTTTCCATCTGTATGGGTGTCGTGAAGTTAGCCACTTCTGTCTTAAAAAGCATGAAGTTGGCTTTGGAGAATTTTTTTATGCCGTTTCCTTAATGAGGGGTGGGATATGGATGTCTAGGGTGATTAGCTTGTGGTCAAAGCTGACCACCGATGAGTTGACCTATGGTGTGGAGCATCTGTTACCCATATTGGTAATGACCAGGTCCAGAATGTTACTGCCCCTGCTCGTCTTATGGACAGGCTGATGCAGGGCGTTGGAATTGATGAATTCCAGAAAACGTTGAGCAAATGAGTTAGTACATGAGTAGTTTTCCCAGCTGATAGTGGGGTAGTTGAAATCTCCCAATATTAGGGTATTGAGCTGTACCTTAATATTATCTAGTATATTGAGAAACATGGAGTGGGCATCCTGGGGCATGTTGGGGGATCTGTAACAAGCTACAACCTGAATTGTAGTCTTGCCCAGTGTTAATTGTACTTAGATAATTTCAGATGCATTATGTTGAGCAACTAGCCTGGGGGTGTGGCTATCTTTTATGAATATGGACACACCTCCTCCTTTACTGTTTCGGTCCAGGTTAGGTGGCTGAAAGGTGTGGCAAGAATTGTAGCCTGGTAATGCAGGGGTGCTCTCTGGAGCCTTAAACCAGGTCTCTGTCACTGCACAGATGTCAATGTTCTCCATCTTAAGGAGTGCCTCGAGTGAGTGGATTTTGAGGTTTAGACTTCTAGCATTGAGTAACATTACCCTTCGATTTTGATTGTTTGTATCTACTATGGTGGTGCATTTGACGTTTGAGCCTTGCCTAAAAAAAGGCACTATAGGGGCGGCAAGTACCTTAGCCAGTGTCTGGAATCCCAAAGGTGACAGGTGTAGGGTGTAGTAAAGGAACATAGCTCTCCATTTCTTGTACAGTAACAGCTGTACCGGTATTACAGAAGTTGGAATTTTGAGCCTCACACCCCACAGAGAGGGGTGAGGGTGACATAAATGTATTCATTAATTAATGTAAGAATTAGTTTTGTCTAGTGGACATGTGTGTTAAATGGAGAGCTATGCATGGGGCGATATGTTTTTTGTGGGACATGTGCCCAATGTTTTTTTTTTTTTTTTTTTTAAGGAGGGAGTGGAATGTTGGGGGTGGGATGTAGGTATATGTGGGCAGGTACGTTGGGTAGGAGAGGTTTCATTTGTAGACAGACAAGACATACAAAACAGCTGACAGAGGTGGTGTGTGATACATGAGGGGGTAAACACCTTTGACTGGGAGAGTGTTGTGCAATCTGAGGTGCATGTGCTTCCAGATGGCAGCACCATGACTAAGATCCCCCCACCCATGGGCAGTTGGCACTGCTTCTTCACTGCCCCAAAGGTGGCTGTGCTGGAGGCTGGGAGCCGAGGCCGCCAGACCTCCACCAGGTTTTTGAGTCTGCCCTCAATCCAGCACAGGCACTGTTTATAGCTCCTATGAACAATCCTGCACACTACAGCTGGTAGCTGATCCTGGGTGACAACCCCCCTCCACCCCTGCTCCCGGGGGGGTGGGTGGGCCCTGTTCACTAAGGTAGTTCCACCCGAAGGTGATGCAGGGACAGTGCAGGGGGCATCGCCAGCTTGGGTCCCACATATGCTGGGACCCGGTGCCACAGTCGGTTGAGGTAGAGTAGGCGGATCACTAGGAACTGGCCTACTCTGATGTGCTGTGGTTATGCAGGTAAACCAATACATATAGGTGAGTTATGAACAAAACCATTGTTAGTAATAACAGAATGCCAGAACATTGCAAATAACCCCATGACAGTTCAATGCATATTATGTATAGCAAAACAATATATAACAGAACAGTCAGCATAACAACAGCATGCCAGTAACAGTTATGGCATAAAGCCAACAGAATAGGTAATTCAACAAGATATGTTAATATGCAACCATAGTAATACATAACATTAATAAAACACATGCCCCAACATAATGTTTATGGAACAAAATATGTTACTAGTAAACCATAAGCAATATATAACAATAATAAATGTATGAAGATAAGAGGTGGGGAGAGAAGTACAGTCCATTAATACCACCATGGGTTATATCGCTGACTACAGTAATGCTGTCTACTCTACAGGTGTTACCTTTCTTTGTGTATAAATGTACCCTACAGCTGCTGTAGCACATACCAAGCTATCCACATGGGGCAGAATGGGCCAAGCAGTAATATCTGCAGGTACACAGCTGCAAAGAACACTTGCACATCAGGTGGGCCTATATAACTACCATGGTGTACTGTGGGCTGATGTACTGTTACTCTGCTATTGATATATAACCATATCAATAATACATCTGTGACAGAGGGATTACACAGCAGTAATTACATTCCATGACAGTGTGACACTTGAGAGACATGCATGTCTACAGTAAAGAGAGTAAACAAATGTCATGCCTTGCTTGGCAGGCATGGAGATAAAAAACAAAAGTAGTGACTACAGGGGACATGTGCATCACATGTATTAATTGACAGCAGCAAACTTTACAAGCCAAAGCAGGTATACAGCCATACCAAGAGTACACATTTTATTTATTTATTTTATTTTATTATATATTACTATTATTTCAGGTATTTCCTTTATTTTATGCATTAATAGAACATTTGTGATAATGATTTCAACAGTCTGTGACATCTGAAAAAACAAAACACTTATTTTCACAGTAATATGAGCTAGCTCAACCATGTACCTGCAGTTCCTGTGGAGAGAATGAGATCTCTCCACAATAAGTGACTCCTTGAACCAAATAGCAGTGCCTGCAGGGGGACACGTGCATCACATGTGGTAACTCACTGCAGCAACCTTTCCAAGTTACAGCAGGCATACAGCCATACATACCAAGAGTACACAGTTTGTATTTATTTGTTTTATTTTATTCTATTTTATTATTACTTCATGTAGTTATTTTACTTTCTGCATTAAAAGCACACTGGTGGTAATGATTTCAATAGTCTGTGACATATGAAAAAAACACATATTTACAAAATAATATAAGTTACCTCACCCATTTACCTGCAGTTCCTCTGGAGAGAATGATATCTGTAATCAATACATGACTGCTACCGTAACATGTCTGGCAGGCATGGGGATAGAACCCAATAGCAGTGTCTGCAGGGGATATGTGCATCACATGTAGTAAATGACTGCAGCAAACTTTCCATGACACACTAGGAACACAGGCATACCATGAGTACACATTTTATTTCTTTTATGTTAACATGTGTTATTCCTGCACATATTTCCTTTATTTTATGCATTAGTAGCACATTTGTGGTAATGATGTTAACAGTCTGTGAAATCTGAATAAACAATTATTTACAAATAATATAGGCTATCTCACCCATGTACCATTCATCCTGTGGAGAGAATATCTACCATCTTAACATATCTGAATCAGTAATATTTATTAGTACATAGCACTGAATTTGAACCCTGGTCTGTCTGTGTAAAAATGTACTTCATACACAGCATTTAACAAATTGAGCTACTGAGTCACTCCTGCAATCTGACTGAATGATATTTACCTAGAGCTCACCTGGAAACAAAATATGACCTGGTACTGCTACTACAGTGTTATAGTATACTGCAGTAACAGTTGAACACACATGCATATAATGCAATCATGACAGAGCTAGTAGGTAATCTATACATTACTAAATAAAATGCAGGTGTACAAAATATATTGTTACTGGGTTAAAATATCAGCTCTAATTCCACAAGTATTGCACAACAGTTTATTGCTGATACCTTCGTACAGTTACTGCAATAGTTTCGAGTTTTTCTTGCATAACAGTTGGCATTATGCAGCTGTAATTCTGCAGTTATTGCACTACAAATGTTTTGTATATTACTGGTTTATGCTCTAATCTATTTCTGTGTTATTTGACTATAGATAGCATACTACAGTTGTACTCACCACACTCATGGTGCAACCTGCCCAGGAGCCCTAAATGCACCTCGACATTGCAAGCTCTCACCTCTGCAGCCGTTGGGAGTAAAGCACACCATTATGCATACCAGTTTAGCAGACATTCAAGATTAACTATTGGTGAAACACAGGTCAACATTCTTACACACATGTGGAACATTGCCTGCCCAGAATTCTTGGACCCAAGTGTCCAAGAAAGCTCGCTTCCTTCTTTTCAGGTCATCATGGTGGTAAAGACACTGCTCACCTGTGCAGGGGATACCAGTTGTACTGGTGAGGTCCCTTACCAGCTGGTCCCAGACCTTTGCTTTGTACTCCAAGTCCCAGTAATTCCTCTGCATGAACCAGTCTTCATGGTTTTTGACTAGGAGTCCGACCATGACCCTGGACTCCTCAATGCCCTACCACTGCACCTGAAAGTGTGAACCCTCTCAACACTTGCCATTGTATCCTTCAGAGACAGAACTCCAATGGATTATGGTGTATTCCCACCTATTGGGCTTAATAGACCTCTTTTTTCCACCCTTATACATCACTGGGCAATATTTAAAAATGTGGCATGTCACTAAGCACCGTGCAAACCAGCTCAACTCAACTGAACAGTGCTTAAACTAGCAATGCTTAGCAATGCTTAGCAGTGTGTAAATCAGCTAACTGCAGCAAAGCGGTGCCAAGCACTGCCAAGCGGTGCTTAAACAGAGATTGTTTAAGCAGTGCTTATCATGGGTTAGCACAGCTTAGCAGAGCTTAGCTGAGCAACAACAGATTATGACTTAAAAATAATTGGCATAATTTATCTTGTGAAAATACTGGCTTACTTTTCCTTCCATGTATTCAAACCCTGTACCTACTGCACGGGAGGCCATAACTCTGTCCACTTGGCTACGTGGATATGTAGAATGGTGCTATACTTTTACATATACCTCTCAGCTATGTTTAAAGGAAAACTCTACCCTAGAACTAAAAAAAATGATTTTTCTTTTCACTCTACCTTTGTTTCCTGACCTATTTTAATACCTCAAAATCACTCTAAGTGCTTTATTTGTAATTTAAACCTGTGTTCCACAACATGGCTACCAATGGGGCTTGGTGTATCTATGTACTCTTGTTCTCCCTCAGCCCTTTCTCTTTCCCATAATACTTTGTTTGACTGATGCCAGACATAAAGGAGTAACTTTGAATTCCCATGCCATTGACATATAATGGGATTTGTGAGGCTCACTGTTATTTTCATCTGCGGACACAGTTAGTAACACATTCCCTACACCGATTCAATGACCATGTTCCACGGCTCTCCCTCAGTAACACGTCATCATTAATAATATGCATGGCACGCTACTGAGAGGGAACGATGTACACAGCCATGGTACCTACTCTGTAGGCTGTACACTGTGCCTATATGGATTTTATTAAATCTGGGGTCATGACTTTTTAAGTATTTAAGGGTACATACAGATCAATAGGGTCAAAGCAGTCTAGCTGTAGACATAGCATGTTGTGGCCTTTTTCTGAAAATGTCAATTCATCATATGTGGATAGTTTGGCTGCATGTTAGTAACTCGTGGTTTAAAACTAAGCCTGATGTCCCTAAATGTATGGTGCATGTAAAATATCCTTAACAACCTACAAACCAAAAGGATACAAAGTTCACACATACAAACCATTCAGCAAAAACTGCAAGAAAGACCAAGGCTAGCTGGAGTCTTCACTTTGTAGTACCTTAAACATCCTGTAGTGAAGGTGCATGGGATGTATGCAAATGACCCCAAGGAACATAACACTGTTTCAGCTAAATTGCTTCTGAGTGTCCATGACATTTCACTTTTTTTACTTTTTAAGTCCTTAAAGATGCATTCAGACCAATAAAGCCAAACCCCGCTAGTTGTAGACATGCCATATTTTGACCTAATCAGAACAACAAAAGTAGATTATTGGCTATGCTTTAGGAACTCAGAGCTTAAAATCAAGCTTAGTAACTCTATATAATTATCAATATCTATATCTATGGACAGAGAGACAAACAGATAGATACAGCTACAGCTATAACTATATTTATTTCTATATATGTGCACTTATACAAATAGCCCAACAAATGAATAAAGTGCAGTTTGGTAAAATGTTATTTACTGAATCAGCTGACATCATACTCCAGTTGGAAATATACTGCATCATTAGGTACTATGTCCCCAAGATAAGTTGTAGTTAGTTAGGGTGGTGTATATATGTGCTGTGAAACTATTTAAAACATTTCCTTGTGAAAGAAATTCAGTTTATCTAGTTTATGTGAAGCATGTTTGCAATCTGGAAGTCCCTTAAATATGTATGTTTGTATTAATGCACTTGCACTCTTTTCAGCACCATAAATGTCATCATTTTTAGTGAGACTGCATCATAACATAAGTTACCAAGAATGCACTGTCTGTTTCCAGTTTACTATAATGTCATTTTAAAACTAACTCATTACATGATCATGTAACACTTGATTGTAGCACCTCAGTGCCAAACTGTTCAATAGTGAAATAACACACTTTTTTCACATATTAGTCTTTCCACAATATCTATCTTATGAAGTCTAATTAATAAATAAATAAATAAACAAATAAATAAATAAATACAAGTAGCTGTTAGAAGAGGAGCCATTACTTTCTCCTCCCACAACCCTGCATTGTTTCATCATCATGCTGTTATTACCACAGCACATTATGTAACTTTAATGTACTGTACCACAGTAATAATGTTATGTCATCAGATACTCCAAAATATGTCTGTACTGCATATAGAGATGAAGGATGTCTGACTGCTAAGGGAAGGAAACATTGAGTTGTAGTACTAGTACTTTTGTGTTGTACTGTGTATGAAGCAATGATGAAAGTGTTACTTTATCATTTAATTTATGATTAAGGATGGGATGTAGACATTCTCTAGAGACTGTATGACTTTTGACATGAGAGTTGTAAGGGGTATTTTATGCAACTTCCAAAATATTCTGCTTTTGACAGTTTAATTTTTTATTGCAATTCAGAAATGGTCACCAGGTAAATAATGTCTGCAAAACTTGTTTGTGTGTGTGTGTGTGTGTGTGTGTGTGTGTGTGTGTGTGCGCATGTGTTTGTCTTTATTGTATATACCTATATAGTTGTGTACTCATTCATCCTGATACTGGCTTTATCCTATTTAGGGTAAAATGGGAGTTGAATTATATCCCAACACAGAGGGGATTAAAGTAGAGAATCAGTTCTGGATAGAAGTCTTTTACAAGACCAACATTCACAATTCACAGGGCACAGAACACAATCTACAGAGCTTCCAGTTCACCGAACAGCATGCTTGGAGATGTAGGATGAAGCCAGAGCCCCATCAGATGGGCAAAGTCTCCCCACAGCAGGCAGCTTGTGTGTGTGTGTGTGTGTGTATGCCCACATATGTGTGTGCTTGTATAAATATGCCCTTTCCCCAACACACACATCTAAATGTATTTTTCTTTAAATAAACTGAACCTATGTGTGAAATAACTAGATGAGATTGCCTAGAATTACTATGTTATGCAAAGTCCTATCACTTGGTTTCTGATGGTTTGTGCACAAGGAAAACAAAAGAAAAAAATAGCTGTACGACAGAAAATAATACATGAACAAAATAGCAATAGAGCATCCTGTTAACTGAGAATAGCTCTCAACTGCCTAGATTTTCACAGAAAGTCTAGATTTTACCTTCATATTTTTGGTCTGTTCCTCATAATTTTTTGGTTTTCTGGCAAATGTTTGGCGAATCATTGAGGATGGAAATTAGAAAATAATGACAAGCATTTGAGTCTGAATGTGAACAGTTATCATCTACTCTTAAATGTCAGCAGACATCATCAAGATGGTAAATAGGGTTGCCACCTCTCCAGGATTACCCTGGAGTCTCCAGGATTTTTATAGCATCCCCCATCTCCCATAAGTAATTCAAAAAACTCTGAAATGTCCAGGATTAATGACATTACACTCTCGCTTAACTGGAGCTCAAGAAACTGGCATTCACTCACACACGATCACACTCACTCTCTCTCTCTCTCCTGATCTCTCTCTCTCAGACACACACACACACACACACACACACACACACACACACACACACACACACACACACACACACACACACACACACACAGTTACTTCCTCATTCATACCTGCATTCATTCACACATCGCACTCAGTCTCCTGATATCTCACATACACACACACACACACACACACACACACACACACACACACACACACACACACACACACACACACACACACACAGTCACTTCCTCATTCATACCTGCATTCATTCACGCATCGCACTCAGTTTCCCGATCTCAGACACACATACAGTCACTTCCTCATTCATACCTGCATTCATTCACACATCACACTCAGTCTCCTGATCTCACACACACAAACACACACACACACACACACACACACACACACACACACACACACACACACACACACACACACACACACATACACACACAGTCACTTCCTCATTCATACATGCATTCATTCACACATCGCACTCAGTCTCCCGATCTCAGACACACACACAGTCACTTCCTCATTCATACCTGCATTAATTCACACATCGCTCTCACAGTCTGTCGCATGCACACACACCCACTTACGCATTCATTCATACATCACTGTCTCTCTCTCTCTCTCACATGCACACAGCCACACACCTACTTATCTCTTAACTGTACAGATTTTTGCAGAATATCCAGACATTTGCCTGATATTTTTGGTCCATTTCTCATACAATTGTAGTTTTCTTGCATATTACAGGCAAATATTTAAAGACTGAAGTTAGAAAATAATGACAGGCATTTGGATTTCAGACTTCATACCCTTCAGAAAAGTCATGCTAATGCAAAACCTGTTATTCTATCAACTTTCTAAGTCTGTAAGAGCAATGTTTAAAAATTGTCCCTATTTTTGGGTCTTTGTCCCACTATTATTTATGCCTTTGTCTAGATTTCTTGCTCTAAGAGGTTGAGAGGTATGCCACTTGATTTATGCATTCATTCACACATCACACACACACTCACTCTCCCAATCACTTCTCACACAAATACACACACACACACACACACACACACACACACACACACACACACACACACACACACACACACAGAGCCTCTCGCTCCATACCTCTCAACCTCTTAGAGCAAGAAATCTGAACAAAGCCATAAATAAAAATGGGACAAAGTCCTAAAAATAGGGACAGTTTTTAAATATTGCCCATTATTTGCTGCTTTGTCCAGATTTTTTTTTCTTAGAGTTAACTGTCTAGCAACCGGAAACAACATTTATCCGGCATCTACCAAGAATAGGGGAATAAAAAAGCTGCTTAACCTTTTCCTTAGTTTTATTATGTATTTCACTGTATTGGGTTGGTATCCAAACAAGAAATTCTTATCCATAAAAAAATTTAACAGCTCTATGTCTACATGTTTTTTGGTGTGGCTGGACTATCATCCATGTATGACATCTTAAAATTGACCCTATAGCTGCCTGCTGCCTGGAACCTGAATCTGTACTGCCCAAACCCCATAGGTGCTGGATAACTTAGAGTCTACTGTACTTAATTTGTTGCCTTGGCTGTACTGTGCATGATCAATAAAACCTCGCAAGTCACAATGGCTGAATCAAAGCATTCAGATTCTGAATCTGAAAGTTGTATAATGGCAAAAAAGAAGTATCACTGTTCATTCAATGATGAATGGTTAAAAGAAGATGATTTTAAGGATTGGTTGGGTAAGAAAACAGAGTCTGAAGCAGAATGCAAAATTTGCCATCACACATTTACAGTAAAGTACGAGGGACGCAGATCAGTATTAGTGTATGCAACATCGGAGAAACATAATAAAAATGTGAAGCAGATTAAGCAAAATACAGTCATGACGAGCTTCTTCAGAAAACCAAATACTAAAGAGGACGATCTTATAACAGCTGCTGAAGTAACTAACTTACCATAGTGTTAAGCATCATCACAGCTATACAAGTTAAGATTGCAGTAACAAGATAATGGGAAATATTTTCCCTGAATCTACTATTGTGAAAAATATTGCTTGCGGCAGAATGAAAGCAACTAATATAATTGATTGTTATATAATTGTAATATAATTGTTCTCACTCCTGCTTCACAGGAACAGTTGATCTCTGACGTACAAGAATCAAAGTACTTTTCAATAGCAACTGACTCTTCAAACAAAGGAAGTGTTAAACTTTTTCCAGTTGAAGTGCAGCATTTTTCAAAACAAGAATGAATGAAACGTGGTTCGCTAGACTTTTATGAAGATTCAGATGGAAGCAGTGAGGCGGTAATGGGTAGATTAGTTGAAGTGATAGAGAAAAATGGATTGGACATAAGCCGGGTCTGCATTTTCTGAGGATAATGCTGTGGTGAATTTTGGCAAGAAGATTTCTGTGTATGAGAAACTGAAAAAAGAAATTCTGAACTCATTTTGGTGAATTGCAAGTGCCATATTCTGTATAATTGTGTTAAACAGGCATGCAACTCTTTGTCAATGAACAATGAAATTCTTATTCTCAAAGTTTATGCTGAATTTTCCAGATATGCCAAACGAACAGCACAGCTGCAGTCATTTTTCAAGTTTGTCGAACTTGAGTATCAAGACACTCTTCATCATGTACCAACGAGATGGTTATCATATCATTACTTCCAGCACTTGAAAGAATACTTCTAGTATGGCCTGCTTTGCAGTCTTACTTTGTTTCACGAGGAGGAGAAGAATGCCACAAAGTAATTTGGGATGCCTTTAGAGACGAAGAAAGTGAGTCCATACATAGACTATACTGCTGTTTCTTACAGAATGTTATGCAGGTCTTTCAAAGTAGTGTGCTAATGTTAGAGTTGGATCAAACTACTAGTTCCAAACTGCATGATATTATGGTTGGAGTAAGACAGAAAATTGCAGATCGCAAGCAAGGCAAATTCTGCTGATCAAGACTGCTGCAGACATGCTTAAAAGAATTCCACATGATAAAAAAAGGCACTGATACTGATCAATTCTACAACAAGTGTTTAAACTACCTAGACAAGTGGTATAATTAGCAGGATTCAGAATTTCAAGCAATGAGAGCTTTAACATAGATTCATAGATTCATAGGTAGGTACTAGGCTATTGGCCCTAGGGCCTATATAAGCCTAGCCAAATGGTACCCTGGCTTTCGCCACCCAAGAAAATTATTTTCCTGTGCCCCTGTTGAGCAGAGCCACAGAAGTGATCCCCGGGGTGAATTTCCTATCTCCCATCTAATCATCAAGATTTTTCTTGAAGAGTGCTAATGAGGATCCTTGTTTGATATAGATAGGTAGTTTGTTCCAGAGTATGGGAAGTCTCTGGGACAGGAATCTATCCCTCCAGCATGTTCTGTTTATTGTGGTGACAAGGTTTAGGTCCCTAAAGCATGTAGCTTGGAGGGATTGGGATTTCTTTAAATGGAGCATGTCCAACAGCTATGGGTTTGACATAGCTTTGTATGTTAGGCAGAGATCACCTCTGAGTAGGCGATATGCGACGGAGTAAAGCTGGAGTTTTTTGAGACTGTCTGCATAGGGCATCTGTTTGAGGCCAGTAATCCTCTTTATGAGGTATTTCTGCGGCCTTTCCAGCTGTTGTAGATGTCTTGTGAGGTACATACCAAAAGAGGAGTTGTACTCTATAATGGGTCTAATGAGTGACGAGTAGAGGGGAACAATGACCTCTTTTTGTTTGGATGAGAAACCTTTTGTGATGAGGTGTGCCACATAGAAGGATTTCCTGACCACTGTGGCGATGTGATTATCAAAGGAGAGATTACTGTCCAACTGTGTCCCAAGTCTCTTATCACACTTTCAATGTTAAGTGGACTACCGCCTATGTGGTAGTTCATGGGTACAGAGTTTTTACCAAAAGGGATGACAATGCACTTTTTGACATTGAGCTTGAGGCCATGGCTTTGACACCAGGCATCTGTCTCAGTGAGGCCCTTTTGTAGGATGTCCACATCACTAGGAGTTTTGATTATGGCTCCTAGTTTGCAGTCATATGCAAACTTCGTTACCCAAAGACCTTCTATGTTAGCCTGTACCTCAGAGAAGTAGATACCAAACAGGAGAGGACCCAGGACTGAACCCTGTGGTACTCTACTTGTCACTGGTCTGATGTTGGATTTGGAGTCTGCTACTTTCACAGTGTGGGTTCTGTCAGTGAGCCAGTTGGCAACGCATCTTGTGACATAGGGATTTATACCTAGTTTAGTGAGTTTATCTATAATTCCAGAGTGGGGGATGGTGTTGAAAGCCTTGGCGAGATCTAGATAGGCTGTGTGAACCACCTTACCCTCATCTACGGCTTTGGTGACTGCTTCAAAGATGTCTTTCAGGTTTAGGAGACATGATCTGCCTTTTACAAACCTGAACCGGGTAGGGTCCAGAGTTTGGAGATTACCAATGTCATTGTTTATAAGTTCCATGATGATATGTTCCATAGCCTTGCAGACCAGACTCATCAGGCTAATAGGGCGGTAGTTCCCGGTGTCTGTGGTGGCTCCGCCTTTGTGGCGTGGGATAACCATTGCTGCGTGCCATTCAGTTGGCACAAAGCCTGAGGTGAGGCTATCATTGAACATGGTACTTAGGTGGGGTGCCAGTTAATTCTGTAGTTCATGTAGAACGCAGCCTGAGAAGTCAGGTCTCATGGATGCTGTGTTATTGGCTTTGGAGAGTGTGTTTTTGCCTGTGCAGCAATGACTACAGGAACTTTGCATTCTTCCGGTGTAGAGATGGGCCCTTTAGGGGATGTGAGGGGGGTAAAGTTAGCACTGAACCTATCTGTCAGGATGTTGGCAATATCAGTTGGTTCTGTATACTTAGTGCCATTGTGCTGTAACTCAGAGCAGATCTGAGTGTTGACATTGAGATTCTTGACATAGCTATAGAATGCTTTGTGGTTGTCTTTAGAATCAGTGCCGATTTTGTTTTCATAACTAGCTTTGGAGGATTTTATGAGGGATCTCAGCTTCTTACTGAGGCTGACCAGGGAGTTCCTCCAGTCATGGGATTTTACTCTTTTTTTGCAACAATTTCTTTCTTCTGTTGTTGAGTTTGTTTATGGGAGGGGCCCGCCAGATTGGCTTCCTTTTTTGGAGGATAGCATCTTGGTTCTGTTAGGGATTGCATGATCCATGCACTCGTGTAAGTGCTTATAAATTGCATTTTTATAGGATTCAGCAGTCGTACCTCTATTGTCCGTCAGCATGGGTGTCATGAAGTTTGCACTTCTGTATTAAGAAGTGTGAAGTTGGCTTTGGAGAAATTTTTTACGGTGGTTTCCTCAATGGGGGGTGGGGGTGGGATGTGGATGTCTAGGGTGATTAGCTTGTGGTCGGATCTGACCAACAAGGAATTGACCTCTTGTGTGGAACACCAGTTGCCCATGTTGGTAATGACCAGGTCTAGGATATTGCTGCCCCTGGTGGGGGTGTGAATAAGTTGATCCAAGGCGTTGGAATTTATGAATTCCAGAAAACGTTGAGCACAAGAGTTGGTACATGAGTAGTTTTCCCAGTTAATGGTGGGGTAGTTGAAATAGTCCATTATTAGGGTTTTCGGTTGTACCCTAATATTTTCCTGTGTATCAAGAAATGAGAAGTGAGAATCCTGGGGCATGGTGGGAGATCTGTAGCAAGTTATAATTTGGATTGCGGTCTTGCCCAGAATTAGTTGCACTTGGATAATCTCGGATGCATTATGCTGAGCAACTAGCCTGGAGGTGTGGATATCCTTAATGAATATGGACACGCCTCCGCCTTTAGTGTTTCGGTCCAGGTTAGGTGGCCGAAAGGTGTGGTATGAATTACAGCCTGGTAATGCAGGGGTGCTCTCTGGAGCCTTAAACCAGGTCTCTGTCACTGCACAGATGTCGATGTTCTCCATTTTAAGGAGTGCCTCGAGTGAGTGCATTTTGAGGTTTAGACTTCTAGCATTGAGTAGCATTACCTTCAGATTTTACTTGCTTGTACCTGTTACGGTGGTGAATTTGTCATTTGAACCTTGCCTAAAAAAGGCACTATGGGGTGGCAAGAGCCTTAGCCAGTATCCGGAATCCCAAGGGTGACAGGTGCAGGCCATCTCTGGCAAAGCATCGTGGTTTGTCGATCATGTCATCCCAGGCAGATAGATACTGGATCCCCTTAGAATGACACCAGAAGCTTAACCAATTGTTGAAGTCAATCATTTTGTCCTTGTACTGTGGTATCATTCTGGGTGATGGCAGGATGCTACTCAGGGCTAGGGTCATACACACCAACATGGACAATGACAGAATCATATTTGTACTTGTTGTGGAGTGACCTGAGTGCGTGCATTATGTGGTGGATCCTGGCACCTGACAGGCAGCTGACAGAAACTTTCTCCTTGTTTAGCCTGGGTGAGTGGAACATCAGTATGCCTGACTACAGAGTCACCTATGACTAGAGTGTTGGGTGCGTTGTTATGCCTTTTGGGCTGTGGTTGAGTGGCACACTGAGTTTGTAGGCTATGTGTCATTTGGGTTATGTTGGGGGGTGGAGGTTGCTTGGTTTTCTGCTTTGGAGGCCCCTGTTGCTTGGGTAGATTTTTATTGAGAGCCTCTGTGAATGTAGGTGTTTGTTTTGTGTTTCTATGTGTGTGTTTTGGTGGTGTAAGTTTTGAGGGACTATGTGATGAGTGTGGTATGGTGCAAGTGTTTACCATCTCCTCTTGACTGTCTAGTCCAGTCTTGGGTGAAGAGAGCTTTGCTTCCAGTTTGGCTATATAAGTGCATCTATCACAGGTTGTAGTGTTTGGTGGTAGGAGGAGAGGGTTGTCTGTGTACATGAGGCAATTGCTGCATTGCCCTAAGATGGCCAGATTCATCAGGTAGACAGGAGAAAACACCGGGAGCTGACCCTTAGACATGCCTGGATAGGTGCTTATTTAATAAGTACTAAAAACTGTTTTCCTCTAGACAAGTGAGGAACGTTGAGTGCTGTATTAATTTGTAGCTTATTTAGTGCTTACAATGAGTTCTGAACAAGTGCTGAGCTCAAAGAAACATATATGAGTGCTGAAACTAAAAAACTGGCTAGTTCTATGAAACAAAATTAAGCTAGAAGGCTTCCCTCCAACACAGAAAGGCTTGGGGGCTCAGAAGCTTACAAAGAGTACTGGATACAGCAAATCTGTATCTGGTATAGACGACTTACAGGAAAGGCAGGAAACAAGCTTAGAATTTTTTTTTTTTTGTAAAGTGGAAAGGGGAAAGGAGGAGCAGAAGCTAACTGGGTTGGCCTTCTCAAATGTTCTCCCTGGATTAGGTAGAATGAGGTAATGACACTAGACTGGGAGGAGTGTCCCTGATCAAATTTACAGTAGGAGCGGGCAACTGCAAAGCCACCAAGTATAAGAACATGATACCAATAGGGAGAGATGGTGGGAAACAATATGATACACTCCTTGGCAGGAAATCAGAACAAAAAACCCAAAAAGATGCTTAATAAATGTAGACATTATCCAGTTAATACTTCACAAGAACCAGTGCTGTGGAGCTTATTCAAGGAACTGGCAGAACAGTTGCACATTGACATCGACAAAGACAAGTACTATGACAACCACTGTATTCTGTGTGATGCCAAAACAGAGATGGTGGAAAAAAATGAATGAGTGGTCGATCGATTAAATAATTTTTTCATAAAATTGACACATAGGAAGTGTGGTGAGGAACTCTTTAAAGTTATATCTTTCGCATTTTCTATACCTGTGTCTAATTCTTCGTGTGAACAGACTTTCAGTGTGATGAATTCTTTGTGGACCAAAGAAAGAAATCATCTAGGACTTGGTGTTTTGCAAGCTGAGCTGCAGGTGTGTGAAAAATTGAGGTACAGCTGTTCTCAGTTTCATGAATTCTTGATGAAGACATCCAAATTGTTGGTGGCTGCAAGATCTGATTAGAAATATACTTTTAAGCGCAAGTAGTTTTCATGACTCTACCAAAGCACACAGAATGAACATTTGAATAATTAGTTTACAGTTGTATTATTATTTTGAACTTTTCATGTATATATTATTTGTTGTACAATCATTATGAATATTAACATATCAAAGATTGATAGTTTCCGAGTCAGATAGCACATAGACCAAACAATAAGGTTTGTGTTTAACATTAAAATAGCATCTCCAGGAGTTAGCTTTATGTGAGGTGGCAACCCTAGTGGTAAAGCTAGGCCTTCAACAGTTAGAGTCTACTCTTAAATGTCAGCAGGCATCATCAATGTGGTAAAGCTAGGCCTTCAACAGTTAGTCTACTCATCAGCAGGCATCATCAAGGTGGTAAAGCTAGGCCTTCAACAGTTAGGGTCTATTCTTAAATGTCAGCAGGCATCATCAAGATGGTAAAGCTAGGCCTACACACTATTTATATATTCACAAAAACATGGCAAAAGAGCAGGATCAAACCCTGACTACTGTGGCTGTGACACTAACAACATAACTAGTTGATTAGACAGAAGTTGATGATCCTTACGAATGTGGTGGAAAGCAAAAAAATGAAAAGTGTGGATCTTTTCTGTCTCTTTTTCTATCTCTCTATGTATATGTATATATATATATATATATATATATATATATATATATATATTTTTTTTTTTTTCAGGGCTGGTTAGTAGGGAAAAGAGAATGTATTGATATATGTGGAAGCATGGAAGCAATTCCAGGGAACAGTATTTCCTTAAAACATACATCAGACTTTGTTGCACAGTATCTTCTTCAGCTTTTTGTGTGATTGTGTTCCCTTTCTGAATGACAGCCTTATAAGTCTCAAGCATTTGAGCATGTACCATTACATGCATTTTGCAAACTACACTTATTCACTGTGGCTCACAGTGTGAACACTTGTATTTACT
>NC_056733.1:1633907505-1633960005 GCF_019279795.1 Protopterus annectens
AGACTATATACTGGAATTAATGCAGGCAGAGTTTATAATCATTTAAGAGAAAGTGCAGTCATATCAAGAAAGTCAAATGGAACAAAGAATCATTTGTTGTTAAAGAAAGCCATAACAGAGAATTGTAAAAAGAGAAAGAATCTAAGTATGGCATGGATAGATTACAAAAAGGCATTTGACAGCATCCCACATTCATGGATAAAGGAATGCTTACAGATGTATAAGACATAGCCTATAGTTACATTACAGTGACCATGTAAACATTGCAAACCACTTTGCAGCTAAGCCATGGCATCATTATCATTATGACCATCCCCCCTTTTCCCATTTCCTACACGGGGTCTGAGTGTTGTGTGACTTGTTGCCATCTCTCCTTATTTAATATCACTCTTCTATCTACTTCGACACTCATGTCTGATTGTCACAGGCCTTCTCTCAAACGGTCTATGCACCTCTTTGCTGGATGCTCTCATTTACTCTTGCCTTCATCCTGTCTGTCCCATATCTTCTTCACCAGATTGTTTTCTGCTTTCCTACACACGTGCCAGAACCCCTGTAATATATTCTGTTTGACCTTTTCTGCAATTGGAGCTACTTTGGCTTCTGTTCTTATGTCCTTATTTCTTCATCTGACCCACAGTGTGTATCCTAACACCTGTCTCAGGCACTTCAACTCCATCATCTGTAGCTTCCTCAAATGGTTTGCCTATACTACCCAGGTTTCTGTACTATACTGTAGTACTGGTTGCACCACTGTTTTGTACACCTTACTTTTCGGCTTCATTCTTCTGTCATATATGACCCCAGACACTGCACCAGTTAGCTGCAGCCCCTCTGATTCTAGCTTTGACTTCAATATTCAGTCTTCCTTCTCCTCAACCACCCCCTCACAGATACGTGAAGTTGTTAACCTGTTGCCTATTTTCCCTTCTATTTCAGTTTGCAGCTTCTGATTTACCTCACTGGCTGCCATTACAATTGTGTTATCTGTACACATTTTCATTCCATGTGTCTTCAGTTTTGCATTCTATTCCCCTACATTTTGCTGAAGGTCTTGCTCAGAGTTTGCCTGTAATGCCACATCATCTGCATATAACAACTTTATTGATCTTTCTCCTCTGACCTTCTTGCCGATGTAGTGCATCACCAGTATGAACAGCAGTGGGCTCAGAGCTGAGCCCTGATGCACACCCACTCCCACTGGGAACCCCTCTGTGAGACTGAACACTGTTCATTCTTCAGTCTTGTACATAGCCTGCATTAATTCTACCAAAGTTTCTGGGACTTCAAACCACCACAGTACTGCCCAAATCAGCTTTCTTGGGACCTTGTCATATGCTTTCTCCAAGTCTAGGAATGCCCAGTTGGACTTTTAATCCATCTCTAGCTTCTTCACCACTATCTGTCTCACTGCAAACATCGGCTCTGTTGTGCTGCTTCCTAATCTTAATCAGAACTGCTCAATAATACTCTGTATATTCATTTATCAATCACCCTTTCCAGAACTTTCATGCAATGTGATAGGAGTTTGATACTTCCATACTGCCCATAGTTGTGAATGTCCCTTTTGTTCTTGACCATTAGCACTAGTATGCTTATTCTCTAGTCATCTGGGATACGTCTTGCTCTCCATACTGTTATGAGTACCCTCAGGAGCTATTTGTCTTCTATCTCACCCAACACCTTGATCATATCTGCTGTAACCATATCTGAGCCTGCTGCTTTCCCTGACATCATTTTCCTTAGTGCTGTTCTTACTTCTACGGTGGCTCCTCCTCTTTATTTATTTATTTTATTTTATTTATTTTACATTTGTTAACCAGGAGAGTCCAACTGGCTATATGTCCATTTTCAGTGGAGGCCCGGGGAGAAAAGCTCCAGAGCAATAAAATCATTAACAAGAGAAAGACATGTTAACCAAAAGGTGCAATAAACAATATACAGAGTACAAAATCTTTATACTTCTTATAGAAGTATAGTACATATGAGATAGTGAGTTAACCAAAGAGTGTATTTGCCAACATTCACAGGCTATATTAATATATACGTTATAGGTGTTTAACAGCAAGTATAGCAGGAAGATAGAGTAGATAACATCCATAACTCACATTCACAGGTACATTAATATATACATGTTATAGGTGTTTAACAACAAGTATAGCAGGGAGATGGAGTAGATAACTTCATAACTCACATTCACAGGTACATTAATATATACATGTTATAGGTGTTTAACAGCAAGTATAGCCGGAAGATAGAGTAGATAACTTCATAAATCACATCCACAGGTACATTAATATATACATGTTATAGGTGTTTAACAGCAAGTATAGCCGGAAGATAGAGTAGATAACTTCATAACTCACATTCACAGGTACATTAATATATGCATGTTATAGGTGTTTAACAACAAGTATAGCAGGGAAATAGAGTAGATAACTTCATAACTCACATTCACAGGTACATTAATATATACCTGTTATAGGTGTTTAACAACAAGTATAGCAGGGAGATAGAGTAGATAACTTCATAACTCACATTCACAGGCTACATTAATATATACATGTTATAGGTGTTTAACAGCAAGTATAGCAGGAAGATAGAGTAGATAACTTCATAACTCACATTCACAGGTACATTAATATATACATGTTATAGGTGTTTAACAGCAAGTATAGCAGGAAGATGGAGTAGATAACTTCATAACTCACATTCACAGGTACATTAATATATACATGTTATAGGTGTTTAACAACAAGTATAGCAGGGAGATAGATAGATAACTACATAACTCACATTCACAGGTACATTAATATATACATGTTATAGGTGTATAACAACAAGTATAGCAGGGAGATGGAGTAGATAACTTCATAACTCACATTCACAGGTACATTAATATATACCTGTTATAGGTGTTTAACAGCAAGTATAGCAGGAAGGTAGAGTAGATAACTTCATAACTCACATTCACAGGTACATTAATATATACATGTTATAGGTGTTTAACAGCAAGTATAGCAGGGAGATAGAGCAGATAACATCCATAACTCACATTCACAGGTACATTAATATATACATGTTATAGGTGTTTAACAACAAGTATAGCAGGGAGATGGAGTAGATAACTTCATAACTCACATTCACAGGTACATTAATATATACATGTTATAGGTGTTTAACAGCAGGTATAGCAGGGAGATAGAGTAGATAACTTCCATAACTCACATTCACAGGTACATTAATATATACATGTTATAGGTGTTTAACAGCAAGTATAGCAGGAAGACAGAGCAGATAACTTCATAACTCACATTCACAGGTACATTAATATATACATGTTATAGGTGTTTAACAGCAAGTATAGCAGGGAGATAGAGCAGATAACATCCATAACTCACATTCACAGGTACATTAATATATACATGTTATAGGTGTTTAACAACAAGTATAGCAGGGAGATGGAGTAGATAACTTCATAACTCACATTCACAGGTACATTAATATATACATGTTATAGGTGTTTAACAGCAAGTATAGCCGGAAGATAGAGTAGATAACTTCATAAATCACATCCACAGGTACATTAATATATACATGTTATAGGTGTTTAACAGCAAGTATAGCCGGAAGATAGAGTAGATAACTTCATAACTCACATTCACAGGTACATTAATATATGCATGTTATAGGTGTTTAACAACAAGTATAGCAGGGAAATAGAGTAGATAACTTCATAACTCACATTCACAGGTACATTAATATATACCTGTTATAGGTGTTTAACAACAAGTATAGCAGGGAGATAGAGTAGATAACTTCATAACTCACATTCACAGGCTACATTAATATATACATGTTATAGGTGTTTAACAGCAAGTATAGCAGGAAGATAGAGTAGATAACTTCATAACTCACATTCACAGGTACATTAATATATACATGTTATAGGTGTTTAACAGCAAGTATAGCAGGAAGATGGAGTAGATAACTTCATAACTCACATTCACAGGTACATTAATATATACATGTTATAGGTGTTTAACAACAAGTATAGCAGGGAGATAGATAGATAACTACATAACTCACATTCACAGGTACATTAATATATACATGTTATAGGTGTATAACAACAAGTATAGCAGGGAGATGGAGTAGATAACTTCATAACTCACATTCACAGGTACATTAATATATACCTGTTATAGGTGTTTAACAGCAAGTATAGCAGGAAGGTAGAGTAGATAACTTCATAACTCACATTCACAGGTACATTAATATATACATGTTATAGGTGTTTAACAGCAAGTATAGCAGGGAGATAGAGCAGATAACATCCATAACTCACATTCACAGGTACATTAATATATACATGTTATAGGTGTTTAACAACAAGTATAGCAGGGAGATGGAGTAGATAACTTCATAACTCACATTCACAGGTACATTAATATATACATGTTATAGGTGTTTAACAGCAGGTATAGCAGGGAGATAGAGTAGATAACTTCCATAACTCACATTCACAGGTACATTAATATATACATGTTATAGGTGTTTAACAGCAAGTATAGCAGGAAGACAGAGCAGATAACTTCATAACTCACATTCACAGGTACATTAATATATACATGTTATAGGTGTTTAACAGCAAGTATAGCCGGAAGATAGAGTAGATAACTTCATAACTCATATTCACAGGTACATTAATATATGTATGTTATAGGTGTTTAACAGCAAGTATAGCAGGAAGATGGAGTAGATAACTTCATAACTCACATTCACAGGCTACATTAATATATACCTGTTATAGGTGTTTAACAGCAGGTATAGCAGGGAGATAGAGTAGATAACTTCATAACTCACATTCACAGGTACATTAATATATGCATGTTATAGGTGTTTAACAGCAAGTATAGCAGGAAGACGGAGTAGATAACTTCATAACTCACATTCACAGGTACATTAATATATACCTGTTATAGGTGTTTAACAGCAAGTATAGCAGGGAGACAGAGCAGATAACTTCATAACTCACATTCACAGGTACATTAATATATACATGTTATAGGTGTTTAACAGCAAGTATAGCAGGAAGATGGAGTAGATAACTTCATAACTCACATTCACAGGTACATTAATATATACATGTTATAGGTGTTTATCAGCAAGTATAGCAGGAAGGTAGAGTAGATAACTTCATAACTCACATTCACAGGTACATTAATATATGCATGTTATAGGTGTTTAACAGCAAGTATAGCAGGAAGATAGAGTAGATAACTTCATAACTCACATTCACAGGTACATTAATATATGCATGTTATAGGTGTTTAACAGCAAGTATAGCAGGGAGATGGAGTAGATAACTTCATAACTCACATTCACAGGTACATTAATATATACATGTTATAGGTGTTTAACAGCAAGTATAGCAGGAAGGTAGAGTAGATAACTTCATAACTCACATTCACAGGTACATTAATATATACATGTTATAGGTGTTTAACAGCAAGTATAGCAGGAAGGTAGAGTAGATAACTTCATAACTCACATTCACAGGTACATTAATATATGCATGTTATAGGTGTTTAACAGCAAGTATAGCAGGGAGATGGAGTAGATAACTTCATAACTCACATTCACAGGTACATTAATATATACATGTTATAGGTGTTTAACAGCAAGTATAGCAGGAAGGTAGAGTAGATAACTTCATAACTCACATTCACAGGTACATTAATATATACATGTTATAGGTGTTTAACAGCAAGTATAGCAGGGAGATAGAGTAGATAACTTCATAACTCACATTCACAGGTACATTAATATATACATGTTATAGAGGTGTTTAACAGCAAGTATAGCAGGAAGATGGAGTAGATAACTTCATAACTCACATTCACAGGTACATTAATATATACCTGTTATAGGTGTTTAACAGCAAGTATAGCAGGAAGGTAGAGTAGATAACTTCATAACTCACATTCACAGGTACATTAATATATACATGTTATAGGTGTATAACAACAAGTATAGCAGGGAGATGGAGTAGATAACTTCATAACTCACATTCACAGGTACATTAATATATACTTGTTATAGGTGTTTAACAGCAAGTATAGCAGGAAGGTAGAGTAGATAACTTCATAACTCACATTCACAGGTACATTAATATATACATGTTATAGGTGTTTAACAGCAAGTATAGCAGGAGATAGAGCAGATAACTTCCATAACTCACATTCACAGGTACATTAATATATACATGTTATAGGTGTTTAACAACAAGTATAGCAGGGAGATGGAGTAGATAACTTCATAACTCACATTCACAGGTACATTAATATATACATGTTATAGGTGTTTAACAGCAAGTATAGCAGGAAGATGGAGTAGATAACTTCCATAACTCACATTCACAGGTACATTAATATATACCTGTTATAGGTGTTTAACAGCAAGTATAGCAGGAAGGTAGAGTAGATAACTTCATAACTCACATTCACAGGTACATTAATATATACATGTTATAGGTGTATAACAACAAGTATAGCAGGGAGATGGAGTAGATAACTTCATAACTCACATTCACAGGTACATTAATATATACCTGTTATAGGTGTTTAACAGCAAGTATAGCAGGAAGGTAGAGTAGATAACTTCATAACTCACATTCACAGGTACATTAATATATACATGTTATAGGTGTTTAACAGCAAGTATAGCAGGGAGATAGAGCAGATAACTTCCATAACTCAAATTCACAGGTACATTAATATATACATGTTATAGGTGTTTAAAAACAAGTATAGCAGGGAGATGGAGTAGATAACTTCATAACTCACATTCACAGGTACATTAATATATACATGTTATAGGTGTTTAACAGCAAGTATAGCCGGAAGATAGAGTAGATAACTTCATAACTCACATTCACAGGTACATTAATATACGCATGTTATAGGTGTTTAACAACAAGTATAGCAGGGAGATAGAGTAGATAACTTCATAACTCACATTCACAGGTACATTAATATATACATGTTATAGGTGTTTATCAGCAAGTATAGCAGGAAGATGGAGTAGATAACTTCATAACTCACATTCACAGGTACATTAATATATACATGTTATAGGTGTTTATCAGCAAGTATAGCAGGGAGATAGAGTAGATAACTTCATAACTCACATTCACAGGTACATTAATATATACCTGTTATAGGTGTTTAACAACAAGTATAGCAGGGAGATAGATAGATAACTTCATAACTCACATTCACAGGTACATTAATATATGCATGTTATAGGTGTTTAACAGCAGGTATAGCAGGGAGATAGAGTAGATAACTTCATAACTCACATTCACAGGTACATTAATATATACCTGTTATAGGTGTTTAACAGCAAGTATAGCAGGAAGATAGAGTAGATAACTTCATAACTCACATTCACAGGTACATTAATATATGCATGTTATAGGTGTTTAACAACAAGTATAGCAGGGAGATAGAGTAGATAACTTCATAACTCACATTCACAGGTACATTAATATATACTTGTTATAGGTGTTTATCAGCAAGTATAGCAGGAAGATAGAGTTGATAACTTCATAACTCACATTCACAAGTACATTAATATATGCATGTTATAGGTGTTTAACAGCAAGTATAGCAGGAAGGTAGAGTAGATAACTTCATAACTCACATTCACAGGTACATTAATATATACCTGTTATAGGTGTTTAACAGCAAGTACAGCAGGGAGACAGAGTAGATAACTTCATAACTCACATTCACAGGTACATTAATATATACATGTTATAGGTGTTTATCAGCAAGTATAGCAGGAAGGTAGAGTAGATAACTTCATAACTCACATTCACAGGTACATTAATATATACATGTTATAGGTGTTTAACAACAAGTATAGCAGGGAGATGGAGTAGATAACTTCATAACTCACATTCACAGGTACATTAATATATACCTGTTATAGGTGTTTAACAACAAGTATAGCAGGGAGATAGAGCAGATAACTTCATAACTCACATTCACAGGTACATTAATATATGCATGTTATAGGTGTTTAACAGCAAGTATAGCAGGAAGATAGAGTAGATAACTTCATAACTCACATTCACAGGTACGTTAATATATGCATGTTATAGGTGTTTAACAGCAAGTATAGCAGGAAGATAGAGTAGATAACTTCATAACTCACATTCACAGGTACATTAATATATGCATGTTATAGGTGTTTAACAGCAAGTATAGCAGGAAGATGGAGTAGATAACTTCATAACTCACATTCACAGGTACATTAATATATACATGTTATAGGTGTTTATCAGCAAGTATAGCAGGAAGGTAGAGTAGATAACTTCATAACTCACATTCACAGGTACATTAATATATGCATGTTATAGGTGTTTAACAGCAAGTATAGCAGGAAGATAGAGTAGATAACTTCATAACTCACATTCACAGGTACGTTAATATATGCATGTTATAGGTGTTTAACAGCAAGTATAGCAGGGAGATAGAGTAGATAACTTCATAACTCACATTCACAGGTACATTAATATATACATGTTATAGGTGTTTAACAGCAAGTATAGCAGGATGATAGAGTAGATAACTTCAAAACTCACATTCACAGGTACATTAATATATACATGTTATAGGTGTTTAACAGCAAGTATAGCAGGGAGACAGAGCAGATAACTTCATAACTCACATTCACAGGTACATTAATATATGCATGTTATAGGTGTTTAACAGCAAGTATAGCAGGAAGATGGAGTAGATAACTTCATAACTCACATTCACAGGTACATTAATATATACATGTTATAGGTGTTTATCAGCAAGTATAGCAGGAAGGTAGAGTAGATAACTTCATAACTCACATTCACAGGTACATTAATATATGCATGTTATAGGTGTTTAACAGCAAGTATAGCAGGAAGATAGAGTAGATAACTTCATAACTCACATTCACAGGTACGTTAATATATGCATGTTATAGGTGTTTAACAGCAAGTATAGCAGGGAGATAGAGTAGATAACTTCATAACTCACATTCACAGGTACATTAATATATACATGTTATAGGTGTTTAACAGCAAGTATAGCAGGATGATAGAGTAGATAACTTCATAACTCACATTCACAGGTACATTAATATATACATGTTATAGGTGTTTAACAGCAAGTATAGCAGGGAGACAGAGCAGATAACTTCATAACTCACATTCACAGGTACATTAATATATACCTGTTATAGGTGTTTATCAGCAAGTATAGCAGGAAGGTAGATAAGATAACTTCATAACTCACATTCACAGGTACATTAATATATGCATGTTATAGGTGTTTAACAGCAAGTATAGCAGGAAGATAGAGTAGATAACTTCATAACTCACATTCACAGGTACATTAATATATGCATGTTATAGGTGTTTAACAGCAAGTATAGCAGGGAGATGGAGAAGATAACTTCATAACTCACATTCACAGGTACATTAATATATACATGTTATAGGTGTTTAACAGCAAGTTTAGCAGGGAGATGGAGTAGATAACTTCATAACTCACATTCACAGGTACATTAATATATACATGTTATAGGTGTTTAACAGCAAGTATAGCAGGAAGGTAGAGTAGATAACTTCATAACTCACATTCACAGGTACATTAATATATACATGTTATAGGTGTTTAACAGCAAGTATAGCAGGAAGGTAGAGTAGATAACTTCATAACTCACATTCACAGGTACATTAATATATGCATGTTATAGGTGTTTAACAGCAAGTATAGCAGGAAGATGGAGTAGATAACTTCATAACTCACATTCACAGGTACATTAATATATACCTGTTATAGGTGTTTAACAGCAAGTATAGCAGGGAGACAGAGCAGATAACTTCATAACTCACATTCACAGGTACATTAATATATGCATGTTATAGGTGTTTAACAGCAAGTATAGCAGGAAGATGGAGTAGATAACTTCATAACTCACATTCACAGGTACATTAATATATACATGTTATAGGTGTTTTTCAGCAAGTGTAGCAGGAAGGTAGAGTAGATAACTTCATAACTCACATTCACAGGTACATTAATATATGCATGTTATAGGTGTTTAACAGCAAGTATAGCAGGAAGATAGAGTAGATAACTTCATAACTCACATTCACAGGTACATTAATATATGCATGTTATAGGTGTTTAACAGCAAGTATAGCAGGGAGATGGAGTAGATAACTTCATAACTCACATTCACAGGTACATTAATATATACATGTTATAGGTGTTTAACAGCAAGTATAGCAGGAAGGTAGAGTAGATAACTTCATAACTCACATTCACAGGTACATTAATATATACATGTTATAGGTGTTTAACAGCAAGTATAGCAGGAAGGTAGAGTAGACAACTTCATAACTCACATTCACAGGTACATTAATATATGCATGTTATAGGTGTTTAACAGCAAGTATAGCAGGAGATGGAGTAGATAACTTCATAACTCACATTCACAGGTACATTAATATATACATGTTATAGGTGTTTAACAGCAAGTATAGCAGGAAGGTAGAGTAGATAACTTCATAACTCACATTCACAGGTACATTAATATATACATGTTATAGGTGTTTAACAGCAAGTATAGCAGGAGATAGAGTAGATAACTTCATAACTCACATTCACAGGTACATTAATATATACATGTTATAGAGGTGTTTAACAGCAAGTATAGCAGGAAGATGGAGTAGATAACTTCATAACTCACATCCACAGGTACATTAATATATACCTGTTATAGGTGTTTAACAGCAAGTATAGCAGGAAGGTAGAGTAGATAACTTCATAACTCACATTCACAGGTACATTAATATATACATGTTATAGGTGTATAACAACAAGTATAGCAGGGAGATGGAGTAGATAACTTCATAACTCACATTCACAGGTACATTAATATATACCTGTTATAGGTGTTTAACAGCAAGTATAGCAGGAAGGTAGAGTAGATAACTTCATAACTCACATTCACAGGTACATTAATATATACATGTTATAGGTGTTTAACAGCAAGTATAGCAGGGAGATAGAGCAGATAACTTCCATAACTCACATTCACAGGTACATTAATATATACATGTTATAGGTGTTTAACAACAAGTATAGCAGGGAGATGGAGTAGATAACTTCATAACTCACATTCACAGGTACATTAATATATACATGTTATAGGTGTTTAAAAGCAAGTATAGCAGGAAGATGGAGTAGATAACTTCCATAACTCACATTCACAGGTACATTAATATATACCTGTTATAGGTGTTTAACAGCAAGTATAGCAGGAAGGTAGAGTAGATAACTTCATAACTCACATTCACAGGTACATTAATATATACATGTTATAGGTGTATAACAACAAGTATAGCAGGGAGATGGAGTAGATAACTTCATAACTCACATTCACAGGTACATTAATATATACCTGTTATAGGTGTTTAACAGCAAGTATAGCAGGAAGGTAGAGTAGATAACTTCATAACTCACATTCACAGGTACATTAATATATACATGTTATAGGTGTTTAACAGCAAGTATAGCAGGGAGATAGAGCAGATAACTTCCATAACTCAAATTCACAGGTACATTAATATATACATGTTATAGGTGTTTAAAAACAAGTATAGCAGGGAGATGGAGTAGATAACTTCATAACTCACATTCACAGGTACATTAATATATACATGTTATAGGTGTTTAACAGCAAGTATAGCAGGAAGATGGAGTAGATAACTTCCATAACTCACATTCACAGGTGCATTAATATATACCTGTTATAGGTGTTTAACAGCAGGTATAGCAGGGAGATAGAGTAGATAACTTCATAACTCACATTCACAGGTACATTAATATATACCTGTTATAGGTGTTTAACAACAAGTATAGCAGGGAGATAGATAGATAACTTCATAACTCACATTCACAGGTACATTAATATATGCATGTTATAGGTGTTTAACAGCAGGTATAGCAGGGAGATAGAGTAGATAACTTCATAACTCACATTCACAGGTACATTAATATATACCTGTTATAGCTGTTTAACAGCAAGTATAGCAGGAAGATAGAGTAGATAACTTCATAACTCACATTCACAGGTACATTAATATATGCATGTTATAGGTGTTTAACAACAAGTATAGCAGGGAGATAGAGTAGATAACTTCATAACTCACATTCACAGGTACATTAATATATACCTGTTATAGGTGTTTAACAACAAGTATAGCAGGGAGATAGAGTAGATAACTTCATAACTCACATTCACAGGCTACATTAATATATACATGTTATAGGTGTTTAACAGCAAGTGTAGCGGAAGATAGAGTAGATAACTTCATAACTCACATTCACAGGTACATTAATATACGCATGTTATAGGTGTTTAACAAGAAGTATAGCAGGGAGATAGAGTAGATAACTTCATAACTCACATTCACAGGTACATTAATATATACATGTTATAGGTGTTTATCAGCAAGTATAGCAGGAAGATGGAGTAGATAACTTCATAACTCACATTCACAGGTACATTAATATATACATGTTATAGGTGTTTATCAGCAAGTATAGCAGGGAGATAGAGTAGATAACTTCATAACTCACATTCACAGGTACATTAATATATACCTGTTATAGGTGTTTAACAACAAGTATAGCAGGGAGATAGATAGATAACTTCATAACTCACATTCACAGGTACATTAATATATGCATGTTATAGGTGTTTAACAGCAGGTATAGCAGGGAGATAGAGTAGATAACTTCATAACTCACATTCACAGGTACATTAATATATACCTGTTATAGGTGTTTAACAGCAAGTATAGCAGGAAGATAGAGTAGATAACTTCATAACTCACATTCACAGGTACATTAATATATGCATGTTATAGGTGTTTAACAACAAGTATAGCAGGGAGATAGAGTAGATAACTTCATAACTCACATTCACAGGTACATTAATATATACCTGTTATAGGTGTTTAACAACAAGTATAGCAGGGAGATAGAGTAGATAACTTCATAACTCACATTCACAGGTACATTAATATATACATGTTATAGGTGTTTAACAGCAAGTATAGCAGGGAGATGGAGTAGATAACTTCATAACTCACATTCACAGGTACATTAATATATACTTGTTATAGGTGTTTAACAGCAAGTATAGCAGGAAGATAGAGTAGATAACTTCATAACTCACATTCACAGGTACATTAATATATGCATGTTATAGGTGTTTAACAGCAGGTATAGCAGGGAGATAGAGTAGATAACTTCATAACTCACATTCACAGGTACATTAATATATACCTGTTATAGGTGTTTAACAGCAAGTATAGCAGGAAGATAGAGTAGATAACTTCATAACTCACATTCACAGGTACATTAATATATGCATGTTATAGGTGTTTAACAACAAGTATAGCAGGGAGATAGAGTAGATAACTTCATAACTCACATTCACAGGTACATTAATATATACATATTATAGGTGTTTAACAGCAAGTATAGCAGGGAGACAGAGTAGATAACTTCATAACTCACATTCACAGGTACATTAATATATACTTGTTATAGGTGTTTAACAGCAAGTACAGCAGGGAGACAGAGTAGATAACTTCATAACTCACATTCACAGGTACATTAATATATACATGTTATAGGTGTTTAACAGCAAGTATAGCAGGGAGATAGAGCAGATAACTTCCATAACTCAAATTCACAGGTACATTAATATATACATGTTATAGGTGTTTAAAAACAAGTATAGCAGGGAGATGGAGTAGATAACTTCATAACTCACATTCACAGGTACATTAATATATACATGTTATAGGTGTTTAACAGCAAGTATAGCAGGAAGATGGAGTAGATAACTTCCATAACTCACATTCACAGGTGCATTAATATATACCTGTTATAGGTGTTTAACAGCAGGTATAGCAGGGAGATAGAGTAGATAACTTCATAACTCACATTCACAGGTACATTAATATATACCTGTTATAGGTGTTTAACAACAAGTATAGCAGGGAGATAGATAGATAACTTCATAACTCACATTCACAGGTACATTAATATATGCATGTTATAGGTGTTTAACAGCAGGTATAGCAGGGAGATAGAGTAGATAACTTCATAACTCACATTCACAGGTACATTAATATATACCTGTTATAGCTGTTTAACAGCAAGTATAGCAGGAAGATAGAGTAGATAACTTCATAACTCACATTCACAGGTACATTAATATATGCATGTTATAGGTGTTTAACAACAAGTATAGCAGGGAGATAGAGTAGATAACTTCATAACTCACATTCACAGGTACATTAATATATACCTGTTATAGGTGTTTAACAACAAGTATAGCAGGAAGATAGAGTAGATAACTTCATAACTCACATTCACAGGCTACATTAATATATACATGTTATAGGTGTTTAACAGCAAGTGTAGCCGGAAGATAGAGTAGATAACTTCATAACTCACATTCACAGGTACATTAATATACGCATGTTATAGGTGTTTAACAAGAAGTATAGCAGGGAGATAGAGTAGATAACTTCATAACTCACATTCACAGGTACATTAATATATACATGTTATAGGTGTTTATCAGCAAGTATAGCAGGAAGATGGAGTAGATAACTTCATAACTCACATTCACAGGTACATTAATATATACATGTTATAGGTGTTTATCAGCAAGTATAGCAGGGAGATAGAGTAGATAACTTCATAACTCACATTCACAGGTACATTAATATATACCTGTTATAGGTGTTTAACAACAAGTATAGCAGGGAGATAGATAGATAACTTCATAACTCACATTCACAGGTACATTAATATATGCATGTTATAGGTGTTTAACAGCAGGTATAGCAGGGAGATAGAGTAGATAACTTCATAACTCACATTCACAGGTACATTAATATATACCTGTTATAGGTGTTTAACAGCAAGTATAGCAGGAAGATAGAGTAGATAACTTCATAACTCACATTCACAGGTACATTAATATATGCATGTTATAGGTGTTTAACAACAAGTATAGCAGGGAGATAGAGTAGATAACTTCATAACTCACATTCACAGGTACATTAATATATACCTGTTATAGGTGTTTAACAACAAGTATAGCAGGGAGATAGAGTAGATAACTTCATAACTCACATTCACAGGTACATTAATATATACATGTTATAGGTGTTTAACAGCAAGTATAGCAGGAGATGGAGTAGATAACTTCATAACTCACATTCACAGGTACATTAATATATACTTGTTATAGGTGTTTAACAGCAAGTATAGCAGGAAGATAGAGTAGATAACTTCATAACTCACATTCACAGGTACATTAATATATGCATGTTATAGGTGTTTAACAGCAGGTATAGCAGGGAGATAGAGTAGATAACTTCATAACTCACATTCACAGGTACATTAATATATACCTGTTATAGGTGTTTAACAGCAAGTATAGCAGGAAGATAGAGTAGATAACTTCATAACTCACATTCACAGGTACATTAATATATGCATGTTATAGGTGTTTAACAACAAGTATAGCAGGGAGATAGAGTAGATAACTTCATAACTCACATTCACAGGTACATTAATATATACATATTATAGGTGTTTAACAGCAAGTATAGCAGGGAGACAGAGTAGATAACTTCATAACTCACATTCACAGGTACATTAATATATACTTGTTATAGGTGTTTAACAGCAAGTACAGCAGGGAGACAGAGTAGATAACTTCATAACTCACATTCACAGGTACATTAATATATACCTGTTATAGGTGTTTAACAACAAGTATAGCAGGGAGATAGATAGATAACTACATAACTCACATTCACAGGTACATTAATATATAAATGTTATAGGTGTTTAACAGCAAGTATAGCAGGAAGATGGAGTAGATAACTTCATAACTCACATTCACAGGTACATTAATATATACATGTTATAGGTGTTTAACAGCAAGTATAGCAGGGAGATAGAGTAGATAACTTCATAACTCACATTCACAGGTACATTAATATATACATGTTATAGGTGTTTAACAACAAGTATAGCAGGGAGATAGATAGATAACTACATAACTCACATTCACAGGTACATTAATATATACATGTTATAGGTGTTTAACAGCAAGTATAGCAGGAAGATGGAGTAGATAACTTCATAACTCACATTCACAGGTACATTAATATATACATGTTATAGGTGTTTATCAGCAAGTATAGCAGGAAGGTAGAGTAGATAACTTCATAACTCACATTCACAGGTACATTAATATATACATGTTATAGATGTTTAACAGCAAGTATAGCAGGGAGATGGAGTAGATAACTTCATAACTCACATTCACAGGTACATTAATATATACTTGTTATAGGTGTTTAACAGCAAGTATAGCAGGAAGATAGAGTAGATAACTTCATAACTCACATTCACAGGTACATTAATATATGCATGTTATAGGTGTTTAACAGCAAGTATAGCAGGAAGATAGAGTAGATAACTTCATAACACACATTCACAGGTACATTAATATATGCATGTTATAGGTGTTTAACAGCAAGTATAGCAGGAGATAGAGTAGATAACTTCATAACTCACATTCACAGGTACATTAATATATACATGTTATAGGTGTTTAACAGCAAGTATAGCAGGATGATAGAGTAGATAACTTCATAACTCACATTCACAGGTACATTAATATATACATGTTATAGGTGTTTAACAGCAAGTATAGCAGGAGACAGAGCAGATAACTTCATAACTCACATTCACAGGTACATTAATATATACCTGTTATAGGTGTTTATCAGCAAGTAAAGCAGGAAGGTAGAGTAGATAACTTCATAACTCACATTCACAGGTACATTAATATATGCATGTTATAGGTGTTTAACAGCAAGTATAGCAGGAAGATAGAGTAGATAACTTCATAACTCACATTCACAGGTACATTAATATATGCATGTTATAGGTGTTTAACAGCAAGTATAGCAGGGAGATGGAGTAGATAACTTCACAACTCACATTCACAGGTACATTAATATATACATGTTATAGGTGTTTAACAGCAAGTATAGCAGGGAGATGGAGTAGATAACTTCATAACTCACATTCACAGGTACATTAATATATACATGTTATAGGTGTTTAACAGCAAGTATAGCAGGAAGGTAGAGTAGATAACTTCATAACTCACATTCACAGGTACATTAATATATACATGTTATAGGTGTTTATCAGCAAGTATAGCAGGAAGGTAGAGTAGATAACTTCATAACTCACATTCACAGGTACATTAATATATGCATGTTATAGGTGTTTAACAGCAAGTATAGCAGGGAGATGGAGTAGATAACTTCATAACTCACATTCACAGGTACATTAATATATACATGTTATAGGTGTTTAACAGCAAGTATAGCAGGAAGGTAGAGTAGATAACTTCATAACTCACATTCACAGGTACATTAATATATACATGTTATAGGTGTTTAACAGCAAGTATAGCAGGGAGATAGAGTAGATAACTTCATAACTCACATTCACAGGTACATTAATATATACATGTTATAGAGGTGTTTAACAGCAAGTATAGCAGGAAGATGGAGTAGATAACTTCATAACTCACATTCACAGGTACATTAATATATACCTGTTATAGGTGTTTAACAGCAAGTATAGCAGGAAGGTAGAGTAGATAACTTCATAACTCACATTCACAGGTACATTAATATATACATGTTATAGGTGTATAACAACAAGTATAGCAGGGAGATGGAGTAGATAACTTCATAACTCACATTCACAGGTACATTAATATATACCTGTTGTAGGTGTTTAACAGCAAGTATAGCAGGAAGGTAGAGTAGATAACTTCATAACTCACATTCACAGGTACATTAATATATACATGTTATAGGTGTTTAACAACAAGTATAGCAGGGAGATAGAGCAGATAACTTCCATAACTCACATTCACAGGTACATTCATATATACATGTTATAGGTGTTTAACAACAAGTATAGCAGGGAGATGGAGTAGATAACTTCATAACTCACATTCACAGGTACATTAATATATACATGTTATAGGTGTTTAACAGCAAGTATAGCAGGAAGATGGAGTAGATAACTTCCATAACTCACATTCACAGGTACATTAATATATACCTGTTATAGGTGTTTAACAGCAAGTATAGCAGGAAGGTAGAGTAGATAACTTCATAACTCACATTCACAGGTACATTAATATATACATGTTATAGGTGTATAACAACAAGTATAGCAGGGAGATGGAGTAGATAACTTCATAACTCACATTCACAGGTACATTAATATATACATGTTATAGGTGTTTAACAGCAAGTATAGCAGGGAGATAGAGCAGATAACTTCCATAACTCAAATTCACAGGTACATTAATATATACATGTTATAGGTGTTTAAAACAAGTATAGCAGGGAGATGGAGTAGATAACTTCATAACTCACATTCACAGGTACATTAATATATACATGTTATAGGTGTTTAACAGCAAGTATAGCAGGAAGATGGAGTAGATAACTTCCATAACTCACATTCACAGGTACATTAATATATACCTGTTATAGGTGTTTAACAGCAGGTATAGCAGGGAGATAGAGTAGATAACTTCATAACTCACATTCACAGGTACATTAATATATACCTGTTATAGGTGTTTAACAACAAGTATAGCAGGGAGATAGATAGATAACTTCATAACTCACATTCACAGGTACATTAATATATGCATGTTATAGGTGTTTAACAGCAGGTATAGCAGGGAGATAGAGTAGATAACTTCATAACTCACATTCACAGGTACATTAATATATACCTGTTATAGGTGTTTAACAGCAAGTATAGCAGGAAGATAGAGTAGATAACTTCATAACTCACATTCACAAGTACATTAATATATGCATGTTATAGGTGTTTAACAACAAGTATAGCAGGGAGATAGAGTAGATAACTTCATAACTCACATTCACAGGTACATTAATATATACCTGTTATAGGTGTTTAACAACAAGTATAGCAGGGAGATAGAGTAGATAACTTCATAACTCACATCCACAGGTACATTAATATATACCTGTTATAGGTGTTTAACAGCAAGTATAGCAGGAAGGTAGAGTAGATAACTTCATAACTCACATTCACAGGTACATTAATATATACATGTTATAGGTGTATAACAACAAGTATAGCAGGGAGATGGAGTAGATAACTTCATAACTCACATTCACAGGTACATTAATATATACCTGTTATAGGTGTTTAACAGCAAGTATAGCAGGAAGGTAGAGTAGATAACTTCATAACTCACATTCACAGGTACATTAATATATACATGTTATAGGTGTTTAACAGCAAGTATAGCAGGGAGATAGAGCAGATAACTTCCATAACTCACATTCACAGGTACATTAATATATACATGTTATAGGTGTTTAACAACAAGTATAGCAGGGAGATGGAGTAGATAACTTCATAACTCACATTCACAGGTACATTAATATATACATGTTATAGGTGTTTAAAAGCAAGTATAGCAGGAAGATGGAGTAGATAACTTCCATAACTCACATTCACAGGTACATTAATATATACCTGTTATAGGTGTTTAACAGCAAGTATAGCAGGAAGGTAGAGTAGATAACTTCATAACTCACATTCACAGGTACATTAATATATACATGTTATAGGTGTATAACAACAAGTATAGCAGGGAGATGGAGTAGATAACTTCATAACTCACATTCACAGGTACATTAATATATACCTGTTATAGGTGTTTAACAGCAAGTATAGCAGGAAGGTAGAGTAGATAACTTCATAACTCACATTCACAGGTACATTAATATATACATGTTATAGGTGTTTAACAGCAAGTATAGCAGGGAGATAGAGCAGATAACTTCCATAACTCAAATTCACAGGTACATTAATATATACATGTTATAGGTGTTTAAAAACAAGTATAGCAGGGAGATGGAGTAGATAACTTCATAACTCACATTCACAGGTACATTAATATATACATGTTATAGGTGTTTAACAGCAAGTATAGCAGGAAGATGGAGTAGATAACTTCCATAACTCACATTCACAGGTGCATTAATATATACCTGTTATAGGTGTTTAACAGCAGGTATAGCAGGGAGATAGAGTAGATAACTTCATAACTCACATTCACAGGTACATTAATATATACATGTTATAGGTGTTTAACAACAAGTATAGCAGGGAGATAGAGCAGATAACTTCCATAACTCACATTCACAGGTACATTAATATATACATGTTATAGGTGTTTAACAACAAGTATAGCAGGGAGATGGAGTAGATAACTTCATAACTCACATTCACAGGTACATTAATATATACATGTTATAGGTGTTTAACAGCAAGTATAGCAGGAAGATGGAGTAGATAACTTCCATAACTCACATTCACAGGTACATTAATATATACCTGTTATAGGTGTTTAACAGCAAGTATAGCAGGAAGGTAGAGTAGATAACTTCATAACTCACATTCACAGGTACATTAATATATACATGTTATAGGTGTATAACAACAAGTATAGCAGGGAGATGGAGTAGATAACTTCATAACTCACATTCACAGGTACATTAATATATACATGTTATAGGTGTTTAACAGCAAGTATAGCAGGGAGATAGAGCAGATAACTTCCATAACTCAAATTCACAGGTACATTAATATATACATGTTATAGGTGTTTAAAAACAAGTATAGCAGGGAGATGGAGTAGATAACTTCATAACTCACATTCACAGGTACATTAATATATACATGTTATAGATGTTTAACAGCAAGTATAGCAGGAAGATGGAGTAGATAACTTCCATAACTCACATTCACAGGTACATTAATATATACCTGTTATAGGTGTTTAACAGCAGGTATAGCAGGGAGATAGAGTAGATAACTTCATAACTCACATTCACAGGTACATTAATATATACCTGTTATAGGTGTTTAACAACAAGTATAGCAGGGAGATAGATAGATAACTTCATAACTCACATTCACAGGTACATTAATATATGCATGTTATAGGTGTTTAACAGCAGGTATAGCAGGGAGATAGAGTAGATAACTTCATAACTCACATTCACAGGTACATTAATATATACCTGTTATAGGTGTTTAACAGCAAGTATAGCAGGAAGATAGAGTAGATAACTTCATAACTCACATTCACAAGTACATTAATATATGCATGTTATAGGTGTTTAACAACAAGTATAGCAGGGAGATAGAGTAGATAACTTCATAACTCACATTCACAGGTACATTAATATATACCTGTTATAGGTGTTTAACAACAAGTATAGCAGGGAGATAGAGTAGATAACTTCATAACTCACATCCACAGGTACATTAATATATACCTGTTATAGGTGTTTAACAGCAAGTATAGCAGGAAGGTAGAGTAGATAACTTCATAACTCACATTCACAGGTACATTAATATATACATGTTATAGGTGTATAACAACAAGTATAGCAGGGAGATGGAGTAGATAACTTCATAACTCACATTCACAGGTACATTAATATATACCTGTTATAGGTGTTTAACAGCAAGTATAGCAGGAAGGTAGAGTAGATAACTTCATAACTCACATTCACAGGTACATTAATATATACATGTTATAGGTGTTTAACAGCAAGTATAGCAGGGAGATAGAGCAGATAACTTCCATAACTCACATTCACAGGTACATTAATATATACATGTTATAGGTGTTTAACAACAAGTATAGCAGGGAGATGGAGTAGATAACTTCATAACTCACATTCACAGGTACATTAATATATACATGTTATAGGTGTTTAAAAGCAAGTATAGCAGGAAGATGGAGTAGATAACTTCCATAACTCACATTCACAGGTACATTAATATATACCTGTTATAGGTGTTTAACAGCAAGTATAGCAGGAAGGTAGAGTAGATAACTTCATAACTCACATTCACAGGTACATTAATATATACATGTTATAGGTGTATAACAACAAGTATAGCAGGGAGATGGAGTAGATAACTTCATAACTCACATTCACAGGTACATTAATATATACCTGTTATAGGTGTTTAACAGCAAGTATAGCAGGAAGGTAGAGTAGATAACTTCATAACTCACATTCACAGGTACATTAATATATACATGTTATAGGTGTTTAACAGCAAGTATAGCAGGGAGATAGAGCAGATAACTTCCATAACTCAAATTCACAGGTACATTAATATATACATGTTATAGGTGTTTAAAACAAGTATAGCAGGGAGATGGAGTAGATAACTTCATAACTCACATTCACAGGTACATTAATATATACATGTTATAGGTGTTTAACAGCAAGTATAGCAGGAAGATGGAGTAGATAACTTCCATAACTCACATTCACAGGTGCATTAATATATACCTGTTATAGGTGTTTAACAGCAGGTATAGCAGGGAGATAGAGTAGATAACTTCATAACTCACATTCACAGGTACATTAATATTTACCTGTTATAGGTGTTTAACAACAAGTATAGCAGGGAGATAGATAGATAACTTCATAACTCACATTCACAGGTACATTAATATATGCATGTTATAGGTGTTTAACAGCAGGTATAGCAGGGAGATAGAGTAGATAACTTCATAACTCACATTCACAGGTATATTAATATATACCTGTTATAGGTGTTTAACAGCAAGTATAGCAGGAAGATAGAGTAGATAACTTCATAACTCACATTCACAGGTACATTAATATATGCATGTTATAGGTGTTTAACAACAAGTATAGCAGGGAGATAGAGTAGATAACTTCATAACTCACATTCACAGGTACATTAATATATACCTGTTATAGGTGTTTAACAACAAGTATAGCAGGGAGATAGAGTAGATAACTTCATAACTCACATTCACAGGCTACATTAATATATACATATTATAGGTGTTTAACAGCAAGTGTAGCCGGAAGATAGAGTAGAAAACTTCATAACTCACATTCACAGGTACATTAATATACGCATGTTATAGGTGTTTAACAAGAAGTATAGCAGGGAGATAGAGTAGATAACTTCATAACTCACATTCACAGGTACATTAATATATACATGTTATAGGTGTTTATCAGCAAGTATAGCAGGAAGATGGAGTAGATAACTTCATAACTCACATTCACAGGTACATTAATATATACATGTTATAGGTGTTTATCAGCAAGTATAGCAGGGAGATAGAGTAGATAACTTCATAACTCACATTCACAGGTACATTAATATATACCTGTTATAGGTGTTTAACAACAAGTATAGCAGGGAGATAGATAGATAACTTCATAACTCACATTCACAGGTACATTAATATATGCATGTTATAGGTGTTTAACAGCAGGTATAGCAGGGAGATAGAGTAGATAACTTCATAACTCACATTCACAGGTACATTAATATATACCTGTTATAGGTGTTTAACAGCAAGTATAGCAGGAAGATAGAGTAGATAACTTCATAACTCACATTCACAGGTACATTAATATATGCATGTTATATGTGTTTAACAACAAGTATAGCAGGGAGATAGAGTAGATAACTTCATAACTCACATTCACAGGTACATTAATATATACCTGTTATAGGTGTTTAACAACAAGTATAGCAGGGAGATAGAGTAGATAACTTCATAACTCACATTCACAGGTACATTAATATATACATGTTATAGGTGTTTAACAGTAAGTATAGCAGGGAGATGGAGTAGATAACTTCATAACTCACATTCACAGGTACATTAATATATACTTGTTATAGGTGTTTAACAGCAAGTATAGCAGGAAGATAGAGTAGATAACTTCATAACTCACATTCACAGGTACATTAATATATGCATGTTATAGGTGTTTAACAGCAGGTATAGCAGGGAGATAGAGTAGATAACTTCATAACTCACATTCACAGGTACATTAATATATACCTGTTATAGGTGTTTAACAGCAAGTATAGCAGGAAGATAGAGTAGATAACTTCATAACTCACATTCACAGGTACATTAATATATGCATGTTATAGGTGTTTAACAACAAGTATAGCAGGGAGATAGAGTAGATAACTTCATAACTCACATTCACAGGTACATTAATATATACATATTATAGGTGTTTAACAGCAAGTATAGCAGGGAGACAGAGTAGATAACTTCATAACTCACATTCACAGGTACATTAATATATACTTGTTATAGGTGTTTAACAGCAAGTACAGCAGGGAGACAGAGTAGATAACTTCATAACTCACATTCACAGGTACATTAATATATACCTGTTATAGGTGTTTAACAACAAGTATAGCAGGGAGATAGATAGATAACTACATAACTCACATTCACAGGTACATTAATATATACATGTTATAGGTGTTTAACAGCAAGTATAGCAGGAAGATGGAGTAGATAACTTCATAACTCACATTCACAGGTACATTAATATATACATGTTATAGGTGTTTAACAGCAAGTATAGCAGGGAGATAGAGTAGATAACTTCATAACTCACATTCACAGGTACATTAATATATACATGTTATAGGTGTTTAACAACAAGTATAGCAGGGAGATAGATAGATAACTACATAACTCACATTCACAGGTACATTAATATATACATGTTATAGGTGTTTAACAGCAAGTATAGCAGGAAGATGGAGTAGATAACTTCATAACTCACATTCACAGGTACATTAATATATACATGTTATAGGTGTTTATCAGCAAGTATAGCAGGAAGGTAGAGTAGATAACTTCATAACTCACATTCACAGGTACATTAATATATACATGTTATAGGTGTTTAACAGCAAGTATAGCAGGGAGATGGAGTAGATAACTTCATAACTCACATTCACAGGTACATTAATATATACTTGTTATAGGTGTTTAACAGCAAGTATAGCAGGAAGATAGAGTAGATAACTTCATAACTCACATTCACAGGTACATTAATATATGCATGTTATAGGTGTTTAACAGCAAGTATAGCAGGAAGATAGAGTAGATAACTTCATAACACACATTCACAGGTACATTAATATATGCATGTTATAGGTGTTTAACAGCAAGTATAGCAGGGAGATAGAGTAGATAACTTCATAACTCACATTCACAGGTACATTAATATATACATGTTATAGGTGTTTAACAGCAAGTATAGCAGGATGATAGAGTAGATAACTTCATAACTCACATTCACAGGTACATTAATATATACATGTTATAGGTGTTTAACAGCAAGTATAGCAGGGAGACAGAGCAGATAACTTCATAACTCACATTCACAGGTACATTAATATATACCTGTTATAGGTGTTTATCAGCAAGTATAGCAGGAAGGTAGAGTAGATAACTTCATAACTCACATTCACAGGTACATTAATATATGCATGTTATAGGTGTTTAACAGCAAGTATAGCAGGAAGATAGAGTAGATAACTTCATAACTCACATTCACAGGTACATTAATATATGCATGTTATAGGTGTTTAACAGCAAGTATAGCAGGGAGATGGAGTAGATAACTTCATAACTCACATTCACAGGTACATTAATATATACATGTTATAGGTGTTTAACAGCAAGTATAGCAGGGAGATGGAGTAGATAACTTCATAACTCACATTCACAGGTACATTAATATATGCATGTTATAGGTGTTTAACAGCAAGTATAGCAGGAAGGTAGAGTAGATAACTTCATAACTCACATTCACAGGTACATTAATATATGCATGTTATAGGTGTTTAACAGCAAGTATAGCAGGGAGATGGAGTAGATAACTTCATAACTCACATTCACAGGTACATTAATATATACATGTTATAGGTGTTTAACAGCAAGTATAGCAGGAAGGTAGAGTAGATAACTTCATAACTCACATTCACAGGTACATTAATATATACATGTTATAGGTGTTTAACAGCAAGTATAGCAGGGAGATAGAGTAGATAACTTCATAACTCACATTCACAGGTACATTAATATATACATGTTATAGAGGTGTTTAACAGCAAGTATAGCAGGAAGATGGAGTAGATAACTTCATAACTCACATTCACAGGTACATTAATATATACCTGTTATAGGTGTTTAACAGCAAGTATAGCAGGAAGGTAGAGTAGATAACTTCATAACTCACATTCACAGGTACATTAATATATACATGTTATAGGTGTATAACAACAAGTATAGCAGGGAGATGGAGTAGATAACTTCATAACTCACATTCACAGGTACATTAATATATACCTGTTGTAGGTGTTTAACAGCAAGTATAGCAGGAAGGTAGAGTAGATAACTTCATAACTCACATTCACAGGTACATTAATATATACACGTTATAGGTGTTTAACAACAAGTATAGCAGGGAGATAGAGCAGATAACTTCCATAACTCACATTCACAGGTCCATTAATATATACATGTTATAGGTGTTTAACAACAAGTATAGCAGGGAGATGGAGTAGATAACTTCATAACTCACATTCACAGGTACATTAATATATACATGTTATAGGTGTTTAACAGCAAGTATAGCAGGAAGATGGAGTAGATAACTTCCATAACTCACATTCACAGGTACATTAATATATACCTGTTATAGGTGTTTAACAGCAAGTATAGCAGGAAGGTAGAGTAGATAACTTCATAACTCACATTCACAGGTACATTAATATATACATGTTATAGGTGTATAACAACAAGTATAGCAGGGAGATGGAGTAGATAACTTCATAACTCACATTCACAGGTACATTAATATATACATGTTATAGGTGTTTAACAGCAAGTATAGCAGGGAGATAGAGCAGATAACTTCCATAACTCAAATTCACAGGTACATTAATATATACATGTTATAGGTGTTTAAAAACAAGTATAGCAGGGAGATGGAGTAGATAACTTCATAACTCACATTCACAGGTACATTAATATATACATGTTATAGGTGTTTAACAGCAAGTATAGCAGGAAGATGGAGTAGATAACTTCCATAACTCACATTCACAGGTACATTAATATATACCTGTTATAGGTGTTTAACAGCAGGTATAGCAGGGAGATAGAGTAGATAACTTCATAACTCACATTCACAGGTACATTAATATATACCTGTTATAGGTGTTTAACAACAAGTATAGCAGGGAGATAGATAGATAACTTCATAACTCACATTCACAGGTACATTAATATATGCATGTTATAGGTGTTTAACAGCAGGTATAGCAGGGAGATAGAGTAGATAACTTCATAACTCACATTCACAGGTACATTAATATATACCTGTTATAGGTGTTTAACAGCAAGTATAGCAGGAAGATAGAGTAGATAACTTCATAACTCACATTCACAAGTACATTAATATATGCATGTTATAGGTGTTTAACAACAAGTATAGCAGGGAGATAGAGTAGATAACTTCATAACTCACATTCACAGGTACATTAATATATACCTGTTATAGGTGTTTAACAACAAGTATAGCAGGGAGATAGAGTAGATAACTTCATAACTCACATTCACAGGCTACATTAATATATACATGTTATAGGTGTTTAACAGCAAGTATAGCAGGGAGATAGAGCAGATAACTTCCATAACTCACATTCACAGGTACATTAATATATACATGTTATAGGTGTTTAACAACAAGTATAGCAGGAAGGTAGAGTAGATAACTTCATAACTCACATTCACAGGCTACATTAATATATACATGTTATAGGTGTTTAACAGCAAATATAGCAGGGAGATAGAGCAGATAACTTCCATAACTCACATTCACAGGTACATTAATATATACATGTTATAGGTGTTTAACAACAAGTATAGCAGGGAGATAGAGTAGATAACTTCATAACTCACATTTACAGGTACATTAATATATACATGTTATAGGTGTTTAACAGCAAGTATAGCCGGAAGATAGAGTAGATAACTTCATAAATCACATCCACAGGTACATTAATATATACATGTTATAGGTGTTTAACAGCAAGTATAGCCGGAAGATAGAGTAGATAACTTCATAACTCACATTCACAGGTACATTAATATACGCATGTTATAGGTGTTTAACAACAAGTATAGCAGGGAGATAGAGTAGATAACTTCATAACTCACATTTACAGGTACATTAATATATACATGTTATAGGTGTTTATCAGCAAGTATAGCAGGAAGATGGAGTAGATAACTTCATAACTCACATTCACAGGTACATTAATATATACATGTTATAGGTGTTTATCAGCAAGTATAGCAGGGAGGTAGAGTAGATAACTTCATAACTCACATTCACAGGTACATTAATATATGCATGTTATAGGTGTTTAACAACAAGTATAGCAAGGAGATAGATAGATAACTTCATAACTCACATTCACAGGTACATTAATATATGCATGTTATAGGTGTTTAACAGCAGGTATAGCAGGGAGCTAGAGTAGATAACTTCATAACTCACATTCACAGGTACATTAATATATACCTGTTATAGGTGTTTAACAGCAAGTATAGCAGGAAGATAGAGTAGATAACTTCATAACTCACATTCACAGGTACATTAATATATGCATGTTATAGGTGTTTAACAACAAGTATAGCAGGGAGATAGAGTAGATAACTTCATAACTCACATTCACAGGTACATTAATATATACCTGTTATAGGTGTTTAACAACAAGTATAGCAGGGAGATAGAGTAGATAACTTCATAACTCACATTCACAGGTACATTAATATATGCATGTTATAGGTGTTTAACAGCAAGTACAGCAGGGAGACAGAGTAGATAACTTCATAACTCACATTCACAGGTACATTAATATATACCTGTTATAGGTGTTTAACAACAAGTATAGCAGGGAGATAGAGTAGATAACTTCATAACTCACATTCACAGGTACATTAATATATACATGTTATAGGTGTTTATCAGCAAGTATAGCAGGAAGATGGAGTAGATAACTTCATAACTCACATTCACAGGTACATTAATATATACATGTTATAGGTGTTTATCAGCAAGTATAGCAGGGAGGTAGAGTAGATAACTTCATAACTCACATTCACAGGTACATTAATATATGCATGTTATAGGTGTTTAACAGCAGGTATAGCAGGGAGCTAGAGTAGATAACTTCATAACTCACATTCACAGGTACATTAATATATACCTGTTATAGGTGTTTAACAGCAAGTATAGCAGGAAGATAGAGTAGATAACTTCATAACTCACATTCACAGTTACATTAATATATGCATGTTATAGGTGTTTAACAACAAGTATAGCAGGGAGATAGAGTAGATAACTTCATAACTCACATTCACAGGTACATTAATATATACCTGTTATAGGTGTTTAACAACAAGTATAGCAGGGAGATAGAGTAGATAACTTCATAACTCACATTCACAGGTACATTAATATATGCATGTTATAGGTGTTTAACTGCAAGTACAGCAGGGAGACAGAGTAGATAACTTCATAACTCACATTCACAGGTACATTAATATATACATGTTATAGGTGTTTAACAGCAAGTATAGCAGGAAGATGGAGTAGATAACTTCATAACTCACATTCACAGGTACATTAATATATACATATTATAGGTGTTTAACAGCAAGTATAGCAGGAAGATGGAGTAGATAACTTCATAACTCACATTCACAGGTACATTAATATATACATATTATAGGTGTTTATCAGCAAGTATAGCAGGAAGGTAGAGTAGATAACTTCATAACTCACATTCACAGGTACATTAATATATGCATGTTATAGGTGTTTAACAGCAAGTATAGCAGGAAGATAGAGTAGATAACTTCATAACTCACATTCACAGGTACATTAATATATGCATGTTATAGGTGTTTAACAGCAAGTATAGCAGGGAGATAGAGTAGATAACTTCATAACTCACATTCACAGGTACATTAATATATACATGTTATAGGTGTTTAACAGCAAGTATAGCAGGAAGATAGAGTAGATAACTTCATAACTCACATTCACAGGTACATTAATATATACATGTTATAGGTGTTTAACAGCAAGTATAGCAGGGAGACAGAGCAGATAACTTCATAACTCACATTCACAGGTACATTAATATATACCTGTTATAGGTGTTTAACAGCAAGTATAGCAGGAAGGTAGAGTAGATAACTTCATAACTCACATTCACAGGTACATTAATATATACATGTTATAGGTGTATAACAACAAGTATAGCAGGGAGATGGAGTAGATAACTTCATAACTCACATTCGCAGGTACATTAATATATACCTGTTATAGGTGTTTAACAGCAAGTATAGCAGGAAGCTGGAGTAGATAACTTCCATAACTCACATTCACAGGTACATTAATATATACATGTTATAGGTGTTTAACAGCAAGTATAGCCAGAAGATAGAGTAGATAACTTCATAACTCACATTCACAGGTACATTAATATATGCATGTTATAGGTGTTTAACAGCAAGTACAGCAGGAAGATAGAGTAGATAACTTCATAACTCACATTCACAGGTACATTAATATATACATGTTATAGGTGTTTAACAGCAAGTATAGCAGGAAGATGGAGTAGATAACTTCATAACTCACATTCACAGGTACATTAATATATACATGTTAAAGGTGTTTAACAGCAAGTATAGCAGGAAGACAGAGTAGATAACTTCATAACTCACATTCACAGGTACATTAATATATACATGTTATAGGTGTTTAACAGCAAGTATAGCAGGAAGATAGAGTAGATAACTTCATAACTCACATTCACAGGTACATTAATATATACACGTTATAGGTGTTTAACAGCAAGTATAGCAGGAAGGTAGAGTAGGTAACTTCATAACTCACATTCACAGGTACTTTAATATATACACGTTAGAGGTGTTTAACAGCAAGTATAGCAGGAAGACAGAGTAGATAACTTCATAACTCACATTCACAGGTACATTAATATATACATGTTATAGGTGTTTAACAGCAAGTATAGCAGGGAGACAGAGCAGATAACTTCATAACTCACATTCACAGGTACATTTATATATACCTGTTATAGGTGTTTAACAGCAAGTATAGCAGGGAGACAGAGCAGATAACATCATAACTCACATTCACAGGTACATTAATATATACATGTTATAGGTGTTTAACAACAAGTATAGCAGGAAGACAGAGTAGATAACTTCATAACTCACATTCACAGGTACATTAATATATACATGTTAGAGGTGTTTAACAGCAAGTATAGCAGGAAGATAGAGTAGATAACTTCATAACTCACATTCACAGGTACATTAATATATACATGTTAGAGGTGTTTAACAGCAAGTATAGCAGGAAGATAGAGTAGATAACTTCATAACTCACATTCACAGGTACATTAATATATACATGTTATAGGTGTGTAACAGCAAGTATAGCAGGAAGATGGAGTAGATAACTTCATAACTCACATTCACAGGTACATTAATATATACATGTTAGAGGTGTTTAACAGCAAGTATAGCAGGAAGACAGAGTAGATAACTTCATAACTCACATTCACAGGTACATTAATATATGCATGTTATAGGTGTTTAACAGCAAGTATAGCAGGGAGACAGAGTAGATAACTTCATAACTCACATTCACAGGTACATTAATATATACATATTATAGGTTTTTAACAGCAAGTATAGCAGGGAGACAGAGTAGATAACTTCATAACTCACATTCACAGGTACATTAATATATACATGTTATAGGTGTGTAACAGCAAGTATAGCAGGAAGATGGAGTAGATAACTTCATAACTCACATTCACAGGCTACATTAATATATACCTGTTATAGGTGTTTAACAGCAAGTATAGCAGGAAGACAGAGCAGATAACATCATAACTCACATTCACAGGTACATTAATATATACATGTTATAGGTGTTTAACAACAAGTATAGCAGGAAGATGGAGTAGATAACTTCATAACTCACATTCACAGGTACATTAATATATACATGTTATAGGTGTTTAACAGCAAGTATAGCAGGAAGACAGAGTAGATAACTTCATAACTCACATTCACAGGTACATTAATATATGCATGTTATAGGTGTTTATCAGCAAGTATAGCAGGAAGGTAGAGTAGATAACTTCATAACTCACATTCACAGGTACATTAATATATACATGTTAGAGGTGTTTAACAGCAAGTATAGCAGGAAGATGGAGTAGATAACTTCATAACTCACATTCACAGGTACATTAATATATACATGTTATAGGTGTTTAACAGCAAGTATAGCAGGAAGATAGAGTAGATAACTTCATAACTCATATTCACAGGTACATTAATATATACCTATTATAGGTGTTTAACAGCAAGTATAGCAGGGAGATGGAGTAGATAACTTCATAACTCACATTCACAGGTACATTAATATATACATGTTATAGGTGTTTAACAGCAAGTATAGCAGGGAGACAGAGCAGATAACATCATAACTCACATTCACAGGTACATTAATATATACATGTTATAGTTGTTTAACCCCAAGTATAGCAGGAAGACAGAGTAGATAACTTCATAACTCACATTCACAGGTACATTAATATATACATGTTATAGGTGTTTAACAGCAAGTACAGCAGGAAGATAGAGTAGATAACTTCATAACTCACATTCACAGGTACATTAATATATGCATGTTATAGGTGTTTAACAACAAGTACAGCAGGAAGATAGAGTAGATAACTTCATAACTCACATTCACAGGTACATTAATATATACATGTTATAGGTGTTTAACAGCAAGTATAGCAGGAAGCTGGAGTAGATAACTTCCATAACTCACATTCACAGGTACATTAATATATACATGTTATAGGTGTTTAACAGCAAGTATAGCAGGAAGATAGAGTAGATAACGTCATAACTCACTTTCACAGGTACATTAATATATACCTGTTATAGGTGTTTAACAGCAAGTATAGCAGGAAGGTAGAGTAGATAACTTCATAACTCACATTCACAGGTACATTAATATATACATGTTATAGGTGTTTAACAGCAAGTATAGCAGGGAGATAGAGTAGATAACTTCCATAACTCACATTCACAGGTACATTAATATATACATGTTAGAGGTGTTTAACAGCAAGTATAGCAGGAAGATAGAGTAGATAACTTCATAACTCACATTCACAGGTACATTAATATATGCATGTTATAGGTGTTTAACAGCAAGTATAGCAGGGAGATAGAGTAGATAACTTCATAACTCACATTCACAGGTACATTAATATATACCTGTTATAGGTGTTTAACAACAAGTATAGCAGGGAGATAGATAGATAACTTCATAACTCACATTCACAGGTACATTAATATATACATGTTATAGGTGTTTAACAGCAAGTACAGCAGGAAGATAGAGTAGATAACTTCATAACTCACATTCACAGGCTACATTAATATATACATGTTATAGGTGTTTAACAGCAAGTATAGCAGGGAGATAGAGTAGATAACTTCATAACTCACATTCACAGGTACATTAATATATACCTGTTATAGGTGTTTAACAGCAAGTATAGCAGGGAGATAGAGTAGATAACTTCATAACTCACATTCACAGGTACATTAATATATACATGTTATAGGTGTTTAACAGCAAGTATAGCAGGAAGATGGAGTAGATAACTTCTATAACTCACATTCACAGGTACATTAATATATGCATGTTATAGGTGTTTAACAGCAAGTATAGCAGGGAGACAGAGCAGATAAATTCATAACTCACATTCACAGGTACATTAATATATACATGTTATAGGTGTTTAACAGCAAGTATAGCAGGAAGCTGGAGTAGATAACTTCCATAACTCACATTCACAGGTACATTAATATATACATGTTATAGGTGTTTAACAGCAAGTATAGCAGGAAGATAGAGTAGATAACGTCATAACTCACTTTCACAGGTACATTAATATATACCTGTTATAGGTGTTTAACAGCAAGTATAGCAGGAAGGTAGAGTAGATAACTTCATAACTCACATTCACAGGTACATTAATATATACATGTTATAGGTGTTTAACAGCAAGTATAGCAGGGAGATAGAGCAGATAACTTCCATAACTCACATTCACAGGTACATTAATATATACCTGTTATAGTTGTTTAACAGCAAGTATAGCAGGAAGATAGAGTAGATAACTTCATAACTCACATTCACAGGTACATTAATATATACATGTTAGAGGTGTTTAACAGCAAGTATAGTAGGAAGATAGAGTAGATAACTTCATAACTCACATTCACAGGTACATTAATATATGCATGTTATAGGTGTTTAACAGCAAGTATAGCAGGGAGATAGAGTAGATAACTTCATAACTCACATTCACAGGTACATTAATATATACCTGTTATAGGTGTTTAACAACAAGTATAGCAGGGAGATAGATAGATAACTTCATAACTCACATTCACAGGTACATTAATATATACATGTTATAGGTATTTAACAGCAAGTATAGCAGGGAGATAGAGTAGATAACTTCATAACTCACATTCACAGGTACATTAATATATACATGTTATAGGTGTTTAACAGCAAGTATAGCAGGAAGATGGAGTAGATAACTTCCATAACTCACATTCACAGGTACATTAATATATGCATGTTATAGGTGTTTAACAGCAAGTATAGCAGGGAGACAGAGCAGATAACTTCATAACTCATTTCTACACATGAGAGACATACTCTGTCATTTAGGTTTCTTTACAGTGTTCAGTAATGCTATACCCCATGCAGACATTACAAAAACAGTAGATAAGCTGTTACTCTAGTTGCTGGAAAACAGAGACATACGGGTTACTATCCAGGGGTAGTACAGGTACATAATCTGTGATTCAGGAAGTGTGTTTTGAGTAGTTTTTTGAATTGGGTGGTGGAATTGTTATTTATTATGTAGGCTGGAAGGGAGTTCCAGATTTTAGAGATGAAGTGGCTATAAACAGATCTACCTGCCTCATTTTTGAAGTTTGTTACCTTAAGGGGACTGTGCCTGGGGCAGTACAGCTTCTGAGGGTTTTTCATTATTCAGAAGCTGCGGAAGTATTCAATCCATCCACCTTTGTTGTTCTGTGGACTACTGATCAGGTTGTTGCTGGCAACCCTTTTGAAGGGTGTCTGATTCTCTTTCTGTTTGCCTTGCAACCTGATACAGTTTCTTTGTGCCATGTACTGAGTCACTTTCCATAAGTTGGTAGAGTGCCCCTAATGCCATGTACTGTGCTTTTGCAACTCCTGTCTTTGCTGCTTTGTTAGCTAACCAGTATTATTTCCTGGACAGATCTGTCTGTTCTAGCTCACACTTTTTCCTGCACTCATTGTTTCTTTCTTTGATGACTTCCTGGACTTCTGCATTCCACCACCAGTTTTCCTTACGCACCTTATTTCCATGCCAGCCTCAGCTGGGTATCTGTTCTGCAGCCATTGCACATGCTGGTTTGAGGGCTGCCATTCTTCTTTAACTCTACCCGTATCCTCTTCTTCTTGAGATGGTAGAGGCCTAAGTATTCCTTGAACTGTTGTGCTTTGTTTCCAGTCAATGTCCAAGTTTTCAGCCTGGTCTCTGTTGACCTTAGATCCTTCTCTGACCACTGCTTACAGCTGATTGTGGCAACCAGTGGTTTATGCTGTGGGCTGATTGTTTCACTGGGGATGACTTTGCAATCACTGATTTTACCCCAGTGCCCTTTGCTTACTATGAGGAAGTCTACTTGAGTTGCATGTTGGACACTTTTTTGTGTGATCTTGTGGCTGTCTCTCTTTCTGAACCATGTGCTGGCTAACATCAAGTCATTGGCCACACATAAGTCTAGAATGGCCTCTCCTTCCTTATTCCTGTTACCCCACCAATGTTTGCCCAGACAGTTCTCATATCCTGTTCTGTCTGTCCTGACATGTGCATTCAAGTCACCCATTATTAACAGCAATTCATGTTGCCCTGCTTTATCTAGTAGGTCCTGCAACTGCTCTCTGAATGCACTCTTTTCTTCACTATCGTAATCCTGCTTTTGGGCCTGAGCTGAGGCATAGACTGATATTATGAATACTGCCATATCATTACATTGGAGACTAATTGCAATGAGTCTGTCACTAATTCTGAGAACATCCCTCACTATCTTCTGAAGCCTTTCCCTCACCACAATTCCCACACCATTTCTATCCTTCCCTCCTCCTGAGTAGTAGACTCTGGATCACAAACCAAGTGCTTTGCTGCACTGCCCTTCCATCTTGTTTCCTAGATACATTGAATGTCCAAGCTCCTCCTTATAGTCATGTCATCCATTTTCAAACCTCATTCTGTCAGTGAACCTACACTGAGTGTGATAATTCCTAGTTCATGTTTGACAGGTTGATTGGTTTTACATCCAGCTTTTTGCTTAGCAGAGCTATCTCAGTAACCCAGTCTGGCCATCTGAACACCAGCATGCCAGCAGCTTATTGACCCAGGTCAGCTGCTGGACTTATGGTGGGCACACACTGGCCAAAAGGGGCACATACAACCCTCCCACCGTTAGCATGGGTCCATGATGTAGGTTGGAGTAGGGAAAGTCCTCAACACACATCACTGGCAATACCCATGTCCATATGGCAACATTAGTCAACATGACCAGATCACCTAGATCCATAATTTATACTAAGTGGCTAACCCTGCCATGGTGCACAGTCTGTAATCCATTTTCTCCTATCTTGAGGATACTGCACACCACAGTAGATGTCCAAAGTGGATGGACTATACAATTTTTCCTCTATAGTCTGTGCTATTGCCCACAGCTCCATTCTTAGTTGAGTTTGGGATAGAAGCACTCAACATGCTTTTTTTTCAGAATTGGGAAGAACCCAATAGAGACACAGGGAGAAATTGCAAACTCTAGTCAGGCATTGGTCGGAGTTCAGGATCAAACGTACCTTGTGCATGGGAGGCAAAGACCTTAGCCACTGGTGACATTTTGTAACTGCTGCTTTTGTCTTAACCCATTAAGTTGTCTACTGAAAAGATTAGGTCATGATTACAACTTGGCTGCCAGAAAACATCCAAGTGTAACCACTTCTCACTTTCTTTTTGTGGGTGACTTAAAAATGTGCACTTCATCAGATGAAGAGATGAAAGCACAACTGTAATTGTTTAAAACTTTTACAAAAGATGTAAAAATGTCATTTGGACATGTTCAAAAGCAACATTTAAAATTGGAAAGCTGCAGCACCAAGAAAATATCAGTCTGGGACACGAATGTGATATAAAGGAACTTGAGCAAGAGGGAGTGTATAAATATTTGGGAATTGATGAAGGATCAACTATAAAACATGGTTAAATGCAAGCAAAACTCAGTAAGGAATACTTACTTCTAGCTTATCAGTGGGAGTGGTAAGCACTAGGTAGCCTATCTACCACAAGAGTGGTTTCTGGCCCAGAAATTGTAGTTTATTGGCCGTTTGGGCAGTTTTTCCATCTCTTTCAACTTTCTGGTTTAAAAGCCCATGTTTGCACTTGTTTCCCACCTTTCCTGTAACTAGTCTAGTCCAGATACAGATTTGTTGTATCTAGGACTGTTTGCAAGCTTCTGAGCCCCCCAAGCCTTTCTGTGTTGGAGGGAAGCATTCTAGCTTATCAGTGGGAGTGGTAAGCACTAGGTAGCTTATCTACCACAAGATCCAGGTACAGATTCTTAGTTTTAGCACTTGAATTTGCTTATTTGTGCTCAGCACTTGTTCAGAACTTGTTTGCACTAAATAAGCTACAAATTGCTACAGCACTCAACCTTCCTCTTTAGCTAGAGGAAAACAGTTTTTGTACTTACTTTCCTCACTTGCTTAGAGAAAAACAGCTCTTATACTCACTTTCCTCACTTGTCTAGAGGAAAGTAGTTTTTTATTCAGGCATGTCCTAGGGTCAGCTCCGAGTGTTCTCTCCTGGCAATCTGATGAATCTGGGCATCTTGAGGCAATGTAACAATTGCCTCATGTACACAGACAATTCTCTCCTCCTACCACCCAACACCACAGCCTGTGAGAGATGCACTTAGCTAGTCAAACTGGAGGTAAAGCTCTATCCAATCAAGACTGAACTTGACAGTCAAGAGGAGAAGGTAAACACTTGCACCACACCACACTCATCACATAGTCCCACTAAACCTACACCACCAAAATCCACACATAGAAACACAAAAACATTTGCAGAGGCTCTCAATAATAATCTCCTCGAACAACAGAGACCTCCAAAGCAGAAACGCGAGCAACCTCCACCCCCCAACAGAACCCAAATGACACATAGCCCACAAACTCAGTGTGCCAATAAACCACAGCTCATAAGGCAAACCAATATACCCAACACACTAGTCATAGGTGACTCTATAGTCAGGCACACTGATGTCCCACTCACCAGGCTAAACAAGGAGAAGGTTACTGTCAGCTGCCTGTCGGGTGCCAGGATCTGCCACATAACCCATGCACTCAGGTCACTCCACAACAAATACAAATATGACTCTGTCATTGTCCATGTTGGTGTGAATGACCTGAGACATACCTCCCTGGACTACATGAAAAAAGACATGGAAGAGCTCTCTGATCTTGTAGCCCAGGCAGGTATGACCCTAGCCCTGAGTAGCATCTTGCCATTGCCCAGAATGATACCGCAGTACAAGGACAAAATGACTGACTTCAACAATTGGGCAAGCTTCTGGTGTCATTCTAAGGGATCCACTATCTGTCTGCCTGGGGCAACATGGTCGACAGACCACAATGCTTTGCCAGAGATGGCCCGCACCTGTCACCCCTGGGATTCCGGATACTGGCTAAGGCTCTTGCCGCCCCTATAGTGCCTTTTTTAGGCAAGGTACAAATGACAAATTCACCACCATAACACGAACAGGCAAGCAAAAACTGAGGGTAATGCTACTCAATGCTAGAAGTCTAAATCGCATTATGCACTCACTCGAGGCACTCCTTAAAATGGAGAACATCGATATCTGTGCAGTGACTGAGACCTGGTTCAAGGCTCCAGAGAGCACCCCTGCATTACCAGGCTATAACTCATACCACACTTTTTGGCCATCTAACCTGGACCAGAACACCAAAGGCAAAGGTGTGTCCATATTCATTAAGGATATCCACACCTTCAGGCTAGTTGCAGAGCATAATGCATCCGAAGTTATCCAATTGCAACTAACTCTGGGCAAAACTGCAATCCAAATTGTAGCTTGCTACAGATCCCCCACCATGCCCCAGAATTCCCACTCCTCTTTTCTTGATATACTGGAAAATATTAGGGTTCAATCAAACACCTTAATAATAGGCAATTTCAACTACCCCACCATTAACTGAGAAAACTACTCATGTACCAATTCCTTCGCTCAACGCTTTCTGGAATTCATAAATTCTAATGCCCTGGATCAACTTATCCACACCCCCACCAGGGGCAACAATATCCTAGACCTAGTCATTACCAACGTGAGTGACTGGTGTTCCACACCTGAAATCAACTCCTCATTGGTCAGATCCGACCATAAGCTAATCACTCTAGATATCTGCATCCCACCCCCACCCACCATTAAAGAAACCACAGTAAAAAATTTCTCCAAATCCAACTTCATGCTTCTTAAGACAGAAGTGGTGAACTTCATGACACCCATGCAGATGGCAATACATTTATGACTGCTGAATCCTACACAAATGCACTCTATAAGCACTTACACGAGTGCATGGATCGTGCTATCCAAAACAGAACCAAGATGCTATCCTCCAAAAAAAGGAATCCAATCTGGTGGTCCCCTGCCATAAACAAACTCTACAACAGAAGGAAGAAACTGTTGCAAAAGAGAGTAAAATCCCATGAGTGGAATAGCTCCCTGGTCAGCCTCAGTAAGAAGCTGAGATCCTTTATAACATCCTCCAAAGCTAGCTACAAAAACAAAATTGCCACTGATTCTAAGGACAACCACAAAGCATTCTATAGCTATGTGAAGAATCTCAATGGCAACACCCAGATTTGCTCTGGGTTACAGCACAACGGCACGAAAATTACAGAACCAATTGATATTGCCAACATCCTGGCAGGTTCACTGCTAACTTTACCCCCTCTCACCCCCTAAAAGGCCCATATCTATACAGGAAGAATGCATAGTCCCTGTAATCACATCTATGCAGGTAAAAGCTGCACTCTCTAAAACCAAAAACACAACATCCATGGGACCGGACAGCATCCCAGGCTGTGTTTTACACGAACTTCACAACAAACTGGCTCCAGACCTAAGCACCATGTTCAATCATAGTCTCACATCAGGCTTTATGCCCACTGAATGGTGCACAGCAGCAGTTATCCCACTCCACAAAGGGGGAGCCACCACTGATCCTGGGAGCTATTGCCCTTTTTGCTTTACAAGCCTGGTCTGCAAGGCCATGGAATGTATCATCATGGAACTCATAAACAAAGACATTGGTAGCCTCCAAACTCTGGACCCCACCCAGTTTGGGTTTGTGAAAGGCAGATCATGCCTTCTGAACCTGATCGACTTCTTTGAGGCAGTCACCAAAGCCATAGACAAGGGTAAGGTGGTTCACACAGCCCATCTTGACCTCGCCAAAGCTTTCAACACCATCCCCCATTCTGGAATTATAGCTAAACTCACTAAACTAGGTATAAATCCCTACGTCACAAGATGGGTTGCCAACTGGCTCACTGACAGAGCCCACACTGTAAAAGTTGCAGACTCAAATCTGACTTCAAACCAGTGACAAGTGGAGTGCCACGGGGTTCAGTCCTGGGACTTTCCTGTTTAGTATCTACTTCGCTGAAGTACAGGCTAATACAGAAGGCCTCTGGCTAATGAAGTTCGCAGATGACTACAAACTAGGAGCCATAGTCGAGTCCCCAAATGATGTGGACATCCTACAGAAGAGCCTCACTGAGACAGATGTCTGGTGTCAGAGGCATAGCCTCAAGATCAATGCCAAAAAGTGCATTGTTATCCCCTTTGGTAAAAACTCTGTACCCATGAACTACCACATAAATGGCAGTCTACTTAATGGCAAATGTGTGATAAAAGACCTTGGACCCAGGTGGACAGTAGTCTCTCCTTTGATAATCACATCACCACAGTAGTCAAGAAATCCTTCTATGTAGCACACCCCATCACAAAAGGGTTCTCATCCAGGAAAAAAGAGGTCATTGTTCCCCTCTACTCGGCACTCATTAGACTCATTATAGAGTACAACGCCCCTTTTGGAATGTACCTCACAAAATATCTGCAGCAGCTGGAAAGGCCACAGAAGTACCTCACAAAGAGGATTACTGGCCTCAAACAGATGCCCTATACTGACCGTCTCAAAAAACTCCAGCTTTACTCTGTAGCATATCGCCTACTCCGAGGAGATCTCTGCCTAACATATAAAGCTATGTTAAACCCTGAGCTGTTGGACATGCTACACCTAAAGAAATCCCAATCCCTCCAAGCTACATGCTCTAGGGACCTAAACCTTGTCACCACAATAAACAGGACATGTTGGAGGGATAGAATCCTGCCCCAGAGACTTCCTACACTCTGGAACAAGCTACCCATCTAAGTCAAGCAAAGTTCTTCATTAGCACTCTTCAAGAAAAATCTTGATGAGTGGATGGGAAATAGGAAATACACCCCAGGGATCACTTCTCTGGCTCTGCTCGACTGGGGCACAGGAAATTATCTTTCTTGGGTGGTGTAAGCCAGGGAACCTTGTTGGCTAGGCTTACTTAGGCCCTTGGGCCAATAGCCTAGTTCTTACCTATGAACCTATGAACCTATGAACCTATAAACTAATATTGAAAACAGTTCTGACACCTAGGATCAAAGTCCAAGCTATAAACCTATTTTAACTTACAATTTTGGTGTGATTGACAGGCCTCAAAATGTATTAGAACAGCTGGACAGGAAAACAAGAAAAATGCTTATTAAATGATACATAAAAATCATAGTATACCAAGGTTATATATTCCTCATTCTGAAGAAGAAGTGTGCCTATTTGAAACTGATTACATGTATAGATCAGCAATCGTGGGACTGCATACATCTCTGCTAAGGTCTATATTATTTCTTTGACAGCTTGGGTTGTCGAATGCTCAATGATCGACACCTAAGCATCGAAGTTTCAAAATCACGAACGGCCATATACGCAAATTATTTCCTGGTGTCCATTCACTTCATGGTATTAGAAATTCAGAAGACTTGCAGAAATTAAACTGACTGAAATAAACTCTAAATAAATCACAGTTCTGGTCTGTAATTATTAAGTCTAGCCTGTAAAATTAGCTCCCAATTAAAAAAGTGCCATTGCTTAGAAATTACCGAAAATGCAATTGTAATTCTGAGGTGAACCTTTAAATGGCAAAAGTAAAGAATGCAAACTATTAAACCATTAAAATGATCTGACCTGTGCAGTCAGTATGCAGAATTGATATAGATTAGTTATGTAACTGTGAGGCATAAGAGCATAAAAATGACCTCACAGGAGAAAGGCTCATAGATTTCAACCATTTGTCTGTATTTAGGAGTTGCATTCAACTCCTGTAGTGACTAACAACCTCATGAACAGGTAACCCATTTTCAGAGTTTATTATGTCAAGTAACAAACTGAAGTGGATTACAGGCCTTTCTTCCATATCTCTTACACACTACATGTACACATAAGGACTATTTAGATGCCTTTGGGAGGTGGGAGGAATCTGGAGTACCTGGAGAAAACCTGTATGAACATAGAAAGGACAGTACTACAACTGAGAATTCAAACAGATAACCTCTTTCTGTGAGGTGACAATGCTACTCACTGTGAGTACATTTATATGTAAACATAAACCTACAGAAATGTGTTTGCCTAGTTGAAGTAAATTTTCAAACGATGTAAGTGAATTGAGTTCTAAATATGTCTTATGTCACATATGTATCATGTAGCTGTAGCCTTTGTTCCATTTATTCAAACAATATAACTATACAATGGTGGGTTCTGACCTGTGGACAATTTGGTTTGTTCATGAAATTATTTGCTGCTAAAGGATATCTTCTCTTAAAAGAGTATTAACAACTGAAATTAACACAGTTCTCCATTGGCAGATCTTTACAGCAATAAAGTAACATCTGCTTTGTACTGATTTTTATGTATTTTAATTGTTTTACCTCTCTTTAGAATCTATAAATCTGGCTGGTAACATGTCTTTCTTTATTTATAAAGGAAACTTTGTCAGACCCCAGTGGCCAAATGGATTAGGCATTGGCCATTTAAACCTGGGATTGTGAGTTCGAGTCACATCTAAGGTAATGTAACCTTGATATAAGATGCTTGCCACTGTTCCTTGGTTATCTTGGAAATGGGCATGAGGCTAAAACATGAACTTATGGTTCCAGTCTTGTAGAAAGGTATCACTGCAGGATTCTGCAGTGTTTATACTAGCTGGAATGTATGGAAATTAGCAGCTTAACCATGTAAAACCTGTGTGGTGAAGGAGTGATGCTCAGGACAGAGTGCAACATGCAAAATAAGTGGCATTATAATAAAAGAAAACTGCAGTCCAGCAAGTGTTTAACTACAGAGCACACACACTTAAAATTGTATTGTGATAGTCATTTTATCACAGATTGTGTATCTTACTAACCATTAGTCTGACATGCCCGACTCAAGGATAGGTAATAACCATACAATTTTAAAATAAAAAAATGAAAAATAGAAAGTTAAGGAGAAAAATAGAAAAAGTATATTTGTACATGTTCTGCTGTAAACATAGACCCCCGGATTCAGTAAGTTTCCGTGCAGGAACAGCTTATTCTTGCTCGGAAGTGACCATTTAGGAGCAGCACAGCAGTGCCATACATAGTAAAAAAGGCATACTGCCTCTGCTCCTAAATGGACACAGAGCATGGACGAGTGCAGGGAGCGTGTCTGAGAGCAGAGCTCTTACAATATACATGCCACCGCAGTCAAGAACTGTAGTTTGGCAATACAGTGAGTGAGACCGCTCATAGGGGGCTGCATACCCCCAGCAACACCCCCCTCAAGTTTATAAGAACAATATTTACAATATAATATAAACAATTTTTTAATCAAACAGATTAAAATTTAACCGTAGGTGCGCGGGTTTGCCCATTGCTTAGCTAAATATATGGCAGCTTAAATGGCACAAGAAGATAAATATCAAGAAACATGCAAGTGAAGCAGTACTGTATTAGTGTAGTGGTCAGAACATTTGCCTTATGAGCAGTCATTCCTGGTTCGAGTCTCACTCCAGTAAATTCCATTGTCCATGTCAAATCACTTTATGAACAATATTGTTTGTTGTATAACCTACTAAATAACATATATTTGTGAACTGGAGTACTGCATTAAATGCAGATGTGAGGTGTCATTGTAATAATGTTGTAAAAATCTAGAGATAAGCACAAGTGTCCCATGCAGTATATGTACACATGAATCAGGGATACAAATCAAAGGTATAATGTGTAATGATTGATAACCCCATACAGTGTCCAAATCCACCACCTTCCAAAGAAATATGTTACATTTTGTCTAAATAAGTGCAGGGGTAAGCGAGAGTAAGCACTATTAAGCAGTAGTAAACAGCAGTAAGGATATTTAAGCAGCATTAAGCAGGTTTAAGCCTGTTTGCGCATGGGTAAGCAATTCGCACACAGGTTAAGCAATACTGAAGTTAACCCTCTGTAAGCATATTTAACTGGAAGTTAGCATTGCTTACTATTTTGCAAACCCACTCAAACCCACTTATAATTGCTTAAAAGTGCCTTAATCACTCCGTAGCCAACAGCTGCTGTTCTGCCCAGCAACAATAAAACAGCCCTTGCAGGTCTTAAACCCAGGACTCTGTACACTTTAGTCACAGCAGTTAACCAGTAAACCATCACAACAGTACATAAGATTGAGGTATCACCAAACAAATCCTCACTAAAGGAAAATCAAACTTAACATGTGAAAGGAATCTATATATAGTTTTATGTTGTATAACCTACTACATAACATAAATATGTGAACTGGAGTACTACATTAAGTCTAGATGTGAGGTGTCATTGTAATAAAGTGTTGAAATCCCCTAATGAACACAAGGACCCCATACAGTGTATGTACACATGAATCATGGATACCAAACATATATGTAAAATGTAATGAATAATAAATCAATGCCAAGCAGCAAATAGTATGCAAATTAAAAATTAAGCAACGCTAAGCATTGTACAGCCCTGCTTACTAGGTGTAAGCAATGTGTAGGCCAGCTAAATCAGTTTGCCCATTCGTATACCCCTTTAAGCAATGCCAACCTTAGGTAAGCAGGTTTGCCTATAGCTTATCATTTTCACAACCGTCCAATCACGGCAAAAGTGTCGGAAATCGACCCTATTTAAAACCAACAGTTGGAAATACATCTCATAACTGGTTGCAGATTCCTCCTGTAGGCACTATGACCGGTGTGGGAGAAGGAGTGTGCTTCAGGGTGCAGCACTGTGGCATCCAGGAGTCCAAAGTCATGGCAGGACTCCTTGTTAAAGACCATGACCAGAGACTACTGCAGGGCCAGTACCAGGGTTCCCAATATAAAGTGGAAGCCTGGGACCATCTCACCCGTGACCTCACCAGTGCCACTGGCATACCTCAAACTGGTTGAGCAGGTCAGGCATCACTATGCCAACCTGAAGCAGAGAAAGAGGGAGCTCTTGGATCAGTGGATCCAAGAGGCTAGGCAGACGGGTGATGTCCCAGCCGTATTTAAGTATCAGTCTACTGCCTGTTTAATAATTGCCAGTGCATGTATATTATGGAAAGGTATGGCTAAATATTCCTCTTATGTCTTTGACAGCTGCAAATGATTGAGCTGTGAACCGGGAAGCCCATGCCTGTAGATTGCAGAGGTTGCATCGTGAGGCAGGTTAGTAATACTCTTGCATATACTGTCATAAGTAATAAATAGAAAAGTAGTATTTGTAAGGCAAACACCTTAGCCATTAGGCCACCCACCCCCTAAAGTAGTAAAAAGTTAATTGCCAGTATAAAACCTGCATTGTGTATGGCATGTACTGAATACACCAAACAATATGGCAGGAAGAGTCTCATATAGGTTGTATGTAAATAAAAGGTTAACAGCCTGACAATAAAGGTCTAACTGCTGGACTGCTTATGTTTACGCTGGTGTCATGTGGTAATGTAGTGTTGCAATCTCTTAATAGTACTGTTGTATTAAGTACTGTTACCCACACTGTGCTACATAAATAAAATGTGTAGGAATGTCTGTATATGACTGTTGTAATCACAAGAGGTCATATTGTACAACTGAGAGACTTAGACAGAAAACAGTGAAAAAATAGACAACATAATTCAAATAGCACACTCAACTGCGACATGAACTACTGTATTTTTAGCACCCACAGCCATGGTTCGAATCCTGGGAGTGGTAGCAAGCTGCATGCAGAATCATAGCCCACAACTGTATAGATTTGTCCAGAGTGTCCAGAATGTCCAGTTAATTGCCCATACCCGCTGCCTGTCACACTGTCCCCCTGGCAAATCAGTGGGATGATCCCAAAAGTTTAGGCAGCAAATGATGACATACAACTGATTGTCAGACATCATAACTGACAGAAATATATCTATAAGAACAAACCTGTCACTCTAGCAACTCACCAAAATGTTATGAGAGTAATAAGCAAAGTATGTCTCATCTCCACCCCCATGTTGTGAAGCTATGACCAGAGTGTGTGGAGTAACAGTGTGAGACTTATGTGCATAATAATAATGTGGAATCTGATAATATGTGTGGCAACATTCAGGTAGTGATAGCAAACATTCCCCCCCACAGGTCTGTCAGATACAAAAACTGTGCCTAGAAATAAAAGATTGAAATTCTGGACTGGTACTGTTTACTCTGGTATTGTATGGTATTGTTAGTGTTGCAGTTTCTCTGAATAATAAGGTATTACTCATCACTGTCATCCACACTGTGCTACATAATAAAACTGTCTAGGAAACCCTGTATAAGAGTGTTGTAATTACAAGATCAGATTGTAAAACGATGGGAGACTTACAGACAGAAATCAGAAGAAGAGATACACAGCAATATCTATATAGCACACTCAACTGTAATGTACACTGTTTTATTTTTAGCAGACACAGCCATGGTTCAAATCCTGGGGGTGGTAGTAAGCTGTATGCAGAATCATACCCCTCAACTGTACAGATTTGTCCAGAATGTCCAGTTAATTGACTCATATCTGCTGGCTGTTACCCTCTCCCCCTGGCATATCAGCGTGCTAATCTCTGACATGTAGGCAGCATTTTATAACTGACTGTCAGGCCTGTAAATATTTGGAAAATGTCTATGAAAACAAACCTGTCATTGTACAACTCACCAAAGGTTTATGAGGGCAATAGTCAAAATATGTCCCTGTTTCACCTGCATATTTTCAAGACATGCCCAGAGTGTGTGCAATAAGAGACAGAGAGGTATGTGTATAACATCAACCTGGAATCTGGGAATACGCATAGAAACAGTCAGGGAGTATTAACAAACAATACCTCCACAGGTATACCAGGTAAGAGGTGTATACTGCAGGTAAAACTCAGTTCATGTATATAGTTGTCTACATCCATACCACTGTCCAAACTAAGGCCATAGGGTAGTGTAATAATAACTGTAAGGTACAGATCATAGCACTGACTAGGAAAGTAATGAGAACTACAGGGATATACAAGTTGTTAATTGACATCTCCCCCTCCACCATATATGCAACAATAAACTAAATACACAACTCAATTGGTATGTGCACTATCTACTGTTGGGACATATGTCCTATTGCTTGATAAATATTTAAAGTGTTCTATGCATGTGTCATGTCCCACATTGGTAGCATGCTGCCATCAATGTACCTGCATGCTTTTGTAATGACCACTGTGGTTCCATATATGCATGTGTTCTGTTTGCTATGCAACTGTTCCATATCTGATGTTTCAGGTTAATGGGAATATCTATGCATGGTATTATACCTAATCCTGGAATGTGTTGACTATTACTAACCCACATATGTTGTAAAACTGAAACACCATAGCATGGTTGGCAAGGCCAGTACCAGCGGACTCACCTCTCCCACCTCATTTGGTCGTGGTACTGGGCACCAGCACGTCTGGGCCCCACCCCGGGACCTCCTCGTCTGCTGGTCCTGCACCACCTTCGGGTGGAACTGCCTCAGGGGATGGGGCTCGCCCCCCCCGGGAGTGGGCATGGGCTGGATACTGCCACCCTTCGCCAGGTCCGAGGTCTAGTGCGTAGCGCAGGGAGTTTGGAGATCTGCTATGTCAGCTTGAGGACTGCATGGCACAACTAGAGGGTCAGCCTGCCACTCCTACTCAGCCTCCAGGACAGCCACCTTTGGGGCCGTGAAGATGCAGTGGTGACTGCCCATGGGTGGGGACCTCAGTCTCACTGTTTCCACCAGGGGGCTCATGGGCTTCCGATTTCCAAACACCCCTCCCCATCCAAGGTGTTTACCCCCACATGTGTCATATACCACCCCTGTATGCTGTCTTGTCTGTTATCATACCAAACCTACCCCCAAGTATACTTACTAGCCCTCCCCAACATTCCACTCTCACCTTAAAAATAGGGGGGAATCTGTACCCCCAACAAAACCTCGCCCCATACATAGCTGTCCATTTTGCACGTGTCCACTGGACACATGTAAACTGGTCTAATTGGCTTCACAGCATATTATTGTTGTCCTTGCCCCTCTCTCAGGGGTATGAGTGTCCAAATCTACCTCCAAATCAGTGTATATGTACAGCTGTAGCTGTAGAAGAAATAAGCAGCTATGGACCTTCCCTACATCCATCCTGCACATCCCTAGCTATTTTCCCTACTGTCTTTCCCTCTTTGTGCCCCTTTTTCACCACTTTCCTATCAACCCTTTTTCATTTCTTTTAAAGAAATTAGCCCAGGGGTAAGCAGGAGTAAGCACTTTTAAGCAGCAGTAAGCAGGTTTAAGCTTATTTGCATGGGGGTAAGCAATGCCTACACAGATTAAGCAATGTCTACACAGATTAAGCAATTTAGAAGCTGTGTAGAAGAAACTGTAACCAGAAGTTAGCAGCACTTACCTTCACGCCAACCTGTGCAAACCCGCTTACAATGGCTTAAAAGTGCCTTAATCACTCTGTATCCAATGGCTCTTGTTCTGCCCAGCAAAAAAATAAACAGCCTTTGCAAGGCTCAAACCCAGGACCCTACACACCGTCGTCAAAGTGGTTTACCCCAAAGCCATGTCAGATATACTTAACACTGATGTTTTCACAAACATATCCAGCACAGTTATTCAACAGTACAGGAAATGTATTTATACATGTAGATGTATGTGTGTGTGTGTGTGTGTGTGTGTGTGTGTGTGTGTGTGTGTGTGTGTGTGTGTGTGTGTGTATATATATATATATATATATATATATATATATATATATATATATATATATATATGCATACATCTATAGATATGGCTCCCCTGCATATGACTGAAACTACAAAAGCCTGAAACTTTAAAAGCCTGAAAACAAAAGCCTGAAAAGTCAAAAGCCTGAAAAGTCAAAAGCCTGAAACTCAAAAGCCTGAAAACACAAAAAATACATATACTGACTTTAAACAACAGAAACCATATTAATTTCCACTAAGTATAAGCAGGGGGGCAAGCTCCCCTGCACCCCCATGTGGGGGTGCTGCACTCCCCACACCCCCTGCTACTTAAATATACCAACTCCGAGATTGCACTTAGTGTATGTGGATGTAGGCCAGCGACACCAACATCTGGAGGTTGACTTGGATGTGCAAGGACACCAAGCCTCTCCTGTAGTGGCAGTACTAGCCCCAGCACTGCAAGGGGGGCGCTGTCCACACCACACCACAGCCTGCCATGTGCAAGTGGCCCTGGCCAGTCCCAGGAAGGACCTGGTTCCAGCAGACATATGTCATCATCAGGGGAGAGTAGAATATCGAGGCTTGCACCTGGAAGTGCCCGTGGAACCCCTGGCAGGCACAGTTCTTGTGTCCGTGGCAGGAAGCGGTGAACTGCACACCTTGTCAGGTATGGTCTACAGCTGTCCAATAAACACCTGTATAGGGCAACCACATGGAAGAACTGTGTGCATGCATACTCCCACACAATACAAACACACCTAGGGCAACTCCATATCTACACACACCACATCACCATGGCTATATCAGTAATTAAAACCCCTCACTCACACACATGGTGTCAAACGTATGGCCCAGTCTATGTCTCTGGCAAACCAACAACACACCCAATGTATATGATGATACCTATGCCTCATCCCTGTCATCCATAACATCGATGCAGGGGCAGGCTAATATGGTTCTGATGCACACAGTGACTGTGCTACAGTGTACCAATGTACTGCTGTGTAACATGTTATCAGCAGTAATGTTTAATGCTTACATGTCAGGTAGTGTAGCTGTCCAGTCATGATGCATTATAGCTGTTATTAACACTGAGTGATTGTGGTCTCCATAATGTTATCCATTTGTGTTGTAGGTGTCCATGTGTCAGCAGAACGATGGTCTGCTGTCATATCTCACAAGGGGTATGGCACTGTGGTGACACCTTGGCTGTGCCAAATCCTGGATACAGGTGAACAATGTTACAGGTCTGTATAACATTTACTGCCTGTGCCACATGGCCGATAGGACTGGGAGTGGTGTATACAGGTGAGTGCATGGTGGCTGCTGTTAGCAGCCCTTCTACAGTGGACAATGGTAGTTGTACTGGGTGGTACACACCACATGTTTGTGTATAACACACACAGAGGCTTAGGTGTTGATGCACTACACAGAGAATACTGTACACATGGATGGATGTACCTGTGCAAGGAACTCATTGTAGCCTATGTAATTCCACCAAGCCAGACTATGCAGAACAACACATTGTGGAATAAGCAGTCCGCTAGTTTAATGTCATTGACGATGGTACCAGCATGGTATATGTCCCCTTCCCCAATGTAGTGCAATCCTCAACATGGAAAACATATGTGTGCTGGTGTGGGTAGCACACCCCTATCCTTCGGAGGGTGAGAGGTACTGTAGAACCACAGATAGTGTGATAGACAAATACCTAACCAGTTAACATGAACTGTACAGTATTACAGCCAGCTACACAAAAGGTTACACTCAACAGTAACAGCAATGATATTGGCTGTGTGCACAACAGCCACACCCAGCTATATATACCAACCCCAGTATCACTGCACACCTATACAGTGGGGAAGAGGCCATTTACACAGCTAACAGTAGTTGTGATGGAATGTATGTCCACAGGATAATACCTGTGACATGTTAGCATATGCCACGCAGTTCATGGACAGATGACCCCTGGGACATGTATATTCTGCAACCTGAAGTAGATCCCTTCACATACACGCACACTCTTACTTAGCAACACTGGGACTAGACCCCTACATAAGTATGTAGTGCTGCTGATGTGTGTGGCTTTAATTGTACACACCACACATCTTTTAGGATGAGGTGTGTTCCAGGTTACATGTTACATGCAGTACATCCCCAGGCTTGTACAGTATGGTAATGAGGGATGTAATGGTTGTATATGGACAATACATAGTGTGACATGCTGTTGTATACACATTGACAAACACATAACAGTCAGACACACATCCAAGAGACCTGGGCCTATCAGTGCTAACTACCTTGTCAGTCTGTCCAATGTGTTACAGGTAGGTTGCACACAGCACATGCATAACTGGGCTAGATAGTGTTATCAGTTACCTGTATGGTTGATGGTGACAGTGGTCACCATACAGTGGTACATGGGACATGTACCCAGGGTACCATGGTGTAATGACAGTATACCCAGCACCCACACCCCACTGTGGATATTGTACATACTGGAACCCATTCTGACACTCTGACATACCCTCCATCACACATTGACCAGGACTGCAATGCAACCCCTTGTCCATCTCAAGAGTGCTACTACAGGGATATGCATCTAATGCACATGCCACATGCATAGTAGGGTGATGCATTGTCATGCCTCTCCTATGGGCAACAACATCACTATCCCTAATACTGTGTGGCAATGCATATCGTAATAGGAGTATGTGGCCTTGGAATGCTGTACCCTACATATATACACACAAGCACACAT